>NC_141875.1:114993191-115144706 GCF_056163025.1 Triticum urartu | reverse complement strand
ATTGATGGTATAGTTGCACGCAGGAGCTTCGCCGCACACAGCCTTGCAAACAGTGGAGATCACTACAGCATGTTGGCGTCATTGTGAGAGCTTGTCACTCGATGGAAAGAGTGCCCAATCCATAGGTCTTGTGATACCACTGCTTCAAGAATGATATGGTAGAATTTTAATGATGGCTCTGGTATTGCCCTTGTTGAGCATATGAGTAATTCTCCCATTTCCAGTACATGCAATCCAGGGATCCGATCACATTTAGTTCTCTCAACGACTCCATTCCAAACACCTTAACCATCGTGGTAGCAAATCTGACCATGCCTTCGAGGCATGCGCTCTCAGACATCCGTCCAAGTACCGCCCCTGGGAGGACTGAAAGACCCTAACCTAAACTACTAGATGAAGTGAGTCACCAGGATATCCCTCCTTGCTGTGAGCCACCGGAGCGCCAGGCGGAGGGGAGGAGAATCAGTGGACCAACCGATAGAGCCTGGAAGGAAGGAGAACTTTTCCCAAGCCGCCTTTCCGTGAGGGAAAGGAAAATACATCCGCGTTACATTACACAAATTTTATATTAATAATTAGACACATGTGTGTTGTCTTTGTTAGTCTTGAATTTCAGCCACCCTAATCTCGTGTGAGCATCTAGTGACGCTGTGAGCTAAGTGCATCTCCAATGCGGATCCTTATAGTGCCTATATATGTTCGGACCGTTTTTGCCGTCCAACGGGGTCTTCTAAACGCCGTGGATCAGTTCGTATGTCCGAATTTCAGTATGGTAACAAACTTGAGGGAGTTATGAAGGTTTCTGAACATCCGCATGTCCAACCAAAAGCAGCCACGCCCCACCCTCCCCTCTCTCTCCTCCGAGCCGCACGCCCCACACACATGTCCAACCAAAAGCAACCACGTGCCACCCTCTATCCTTTCTCTTCTCTCAACCGGACCAATGGAGAATTTTGGTGATAGTGTTGGATGGCTCTCTTCCATATCTTGTGCAGTGCGGTATCTGTTTTAATGGCTTGCGTTGGAGGTGCTTTAACCATTTGTTAAGTAGCTAATGAGTGGTTGTAATATCTTGTGCAGTGCGGTATCTGTTTTAATGGCTTGCGTTGGAGGTGCTCTAACCATTTGTTGAGTAGCTAATGAGTGGTTGTAGTTCAACTGCACCAGGGATTCGTGCGTCTTAGTAAGAATGTGGACAATGTTTCCATCGAAACCAAGATGGTGTCGGTATTCGACAATCCTAATCTTAAGTGAGTATGTCGATGTAGTGGTGTGAATGTGTGCAGAGTCTATATTGCGCTTGGTGTTTCTGAGAGTTTTGTACGTACGTAACTGCACATCAACACAAAAACACGCTAGAAGCCAAATTTGCTGTGGTGCTAAAAGATTCCTATGGTACAAATTTGTGGTGCAGAACGTGATATACCATGAAGATGCTCAACTGGCAATGCACTTGCCTACGTGACCAGGTGTGAGGCTTTATTTGACGGCATCCAGTGAGACGCGATAGTGTCCTTGTGGTTTAGTTCGTGTGTCAAATATGTGCCTGCCACTAGCTTTTATACTACTCTCTCCGTATCAAAATATAAGACGTTCAAAAACGTCTTATATTTCTGTATAGAGTTATTGTTTTTCTTACATTTACTGTATTGCAGATTTGAGCAAAAAGAGTGCTCACAACATGTACCGTGGTAAATAACATGGGATTTTAATTTGCTGGTCGGCCAAAAACTTAATAATTAATTCCTATGCACAGGTTGATTTTCTTTTTTTATACAAAATCAATAGTATTTTTTTCGCGTTGGAAAAGCAGCATTCAACCATTTTCTGTTTAATTGTAGAACTAGTTTTGGGTTCTTAACCATGTACTCCCTCCATCCCAAAATAAGTGTCTCAAATTTAGTACAAAATTTACGACACTTATTTTGGGACAGAGGGAGTACTTCACAACAATATCAAAAATGGTTAAGCTTTACTCATTTTGATTATTAAATTATACAGATATTATTGCCAAATAGGATAGATGTCAAATTAAACCTAAATGATTGAATTGATTTGTTTAGAAACATAAAACACACACACACGCACCTACTCGAGTTGAAGAGGTTTAATATTAAGGAAGTCAATATATATTATCATGCTGTAGATACCTTGCTCTCGATGAGAATGTTGTCTTCACCTACCCTTTTTGACCTATTTAAGAGTTGCTAAACATTAGTATGGAATATATTCATGACTTTATATTGCATGTATCTATGACGTCACACTTTTTTTTGCTTGATTTCAAAATTTAACACTATCAACGCTATCTGCTTCTGTGAAGCCGCCTTCTCGTCTTAGGCCGTGAGCAATATACAAACCTTCTCACGTTGCTAGTTCTACGTGATTTACCCGGAAAAAAGTTCTACGTGATTTACCTTTTCTTCTTATATATAGCATAGTACTATGACACAGTACATGGCCAGATTTTCCACGAGATGAGGATAGATCTAACGAGTAACGACTCGGTCGAGCATGACGAGTTCGACCAGAAGCCAAGTCCATCATCGCCTCAGCACAAGACCGTTCAAGATTATTGGATCTGATAAACAGTACTAGTACTAAACTATGCAGTGAATTTTCCGCAGAAGGGCTCTGATCTCCTGCCTATATTATCATCTGGGATTAGCTCTTCAATTCAAAACGGCATCCGTTAGTTCATGAGACAGCCAGAGACGTTTGCACTATGTGGATGATGATGATATTTATCGCTGTTTGGTGTTGCTGCCGAGTCGCCGGCCGGGACAGGCCGCCGGGTGTGGGTCAAACAAAATTCCGATGCCTTCCCAAAAGCTGAGGCAGTCACAGGACAAAGCAGCACCATACTCGCTTCTTTTCGTGTGTAATTCCTATACCTCTGGGGCGCTACCTTTTGCGGGGGACTGGACTGACATGCACACTGATTGATTGATGCGACGGGAAAGTTGGGACTCATGACAGCAAAGGGATTCTCAATCTCTCTCCCATCTCCATCCCAGGCTGAGGTTGTTTGCTTTTTATTCATGGGCATCCACTGCCCGCCCCGGGTTACTGGATCTGCTGATCCCTTCTATTCTCTTTCCTCGACTGAGAACCCAGGATATGCAACAGGGGGAAGTAACTGAAGTGAGATCTCTACATACGGACAGTTGTATAACGTATACACCGTACGAGTGTTCAAGTGA
Organism: Triticum urartu; assembly: GCF_056163025.1. NCBI lineage: Eukaryota > Viridiplantae > Streptophyta > Magnoliopsida > Poales > Poaceae > Triticum > Triticum urartu. The sequence goes on along the minus strand of NC_141875.1, from coordinate 115,141,503 downwards.
AGTAGTACTACGGAGTAGTGGTTGTAGGTTTTACTCTAGTCTACTGTCGACGCAATGTACTGACTAGCATTTTAAGCATGAGCAGCTCCGCCGCGCCGTGCGATTCAGTACATTGGACCACTGGACTCACTAATTTGGAAGATTAGCTGATATGCCCCACGGGTTGATGTGGCAAGTTTGTTAAAGGAAATGTGTAAATATATGCTACTACCTCTGTAACTAAATATAAGATGTTTTCGCAGCTCAATCCAAACAAGAAAGACGTCTTATATTTAGTAAGGAGGTAGTACAAAACAACTAAAACAAGTGCAATGTAATAGTAACAGTGTATTCGATTTATATTTTAAAGACAATATAACATTTAAAAGATAGTTTTATTATTGCAGTTAACAAAATCTTATATTTCTGTTAGAGTACGTAATGGGTCTAATGGCCTGTGTTAGCGGTATAGCCTGTTAGTCTTAGGGTTAATTAGAGATAAAAGTCACTTGCTTAGGGCTGAAGGAAGCCTTACTTGGGAGTCAAGTAAACATCTTTATATAAAGAGAGAAGATGTATCAATCTAATCAAGCAAGAATCACTAATAGAAAAAGGGCATAATGTGAAGCACATTAGTCCCGGTTTGTAACTGAACCAGCACTAATATGACCATTAGTGCCGGTTCAACGGCTAGACGGGCAACGATCATTAGTACTGGATCATGGCGAACCTTTAGTACCGGTTCATGCCACGAACCGGTCCTAAAGACGTGGCGGCAGGCTTGTGTCAGGCTGGGGCCCCACCAGCACCTTTAGTACCGGTTGATTATATGAACCGGGACTAGAGATGTACTTTTAGTCCCGGTTCATATAACCAACCGGTACTAAAGGTCATCCTATATAAACCCCTTCGTCGAGCCCAAGCGGTCTGTTCTTCCCCTTTCCCATCTCCTCTGTTTTCTTCATCTTCCTCTCGAGCTCACACTTCATTTTTGCCAAAATTTGTGAAGATTTGAAGGCACCCCATCCATTCAAGTGATCACAAAGGTTAGCAACTTTGTCCTTTCATCTCTCATTGCTAGATTAGCTCTTGCAATGCTCTATAAGTATAGTGATTTGTGGGTTTTATTTTGGAATGAATTATATGTGGTAGTATTTAATTTATATGCAATTTGAGGTCAAAATAACTCTTAGTTTGCATATGTAGGTGTGGTTTACTTAGTGCCTTCCCGTCTCTATCGTAACCACCGTCGATCGCCCGCACCGTCCCGTCGCCGGCGCCTCCTTGTGGTGAGCCTCTTGTTCTTATCTTTTGTTTACATATAAAAAAAAATCATGTTTGTGTGATTTACATATATGGTTACTCGTATAATTATCTTACCCATACGTTGTTTGTTATACATAGTGCCATGGTTTTGATATCCATCCCCGTTGGCCCTCGTTCAGGTTATGATTCGGATGTGGTATATTCTCTTTTATAACTATTTGTTGCATTTCGTGTTTATGACAAATTATGCCCCTCAAGTTGACATAGATATTTTATATATGAGGTATGTGAACCGGAAATTCCAACCGATCCTATTGTCGAGAGGTTAAATTTAGTTAAAAGAGAAAACGAGTATTTGAAAGAAAAATTGAAAAGAATTGAGGGGGAGAAGATGGAATTGGAGTTGCATGTTGCCGATGTCGTCGATGATCACAAGATCAAGATGGAGAAAAAGCGCTTAAAGATTAGAAAGATTAGAAAATATGCCATTGATAGTAAGGCTTGGTATCATTATGTCGTAGGAACAATTGTTAACATAGTTGTGATCTTGATCACATTTATTGTTGCATTTAAATGCTTTATCTAGAGAGTTATTTGTATGTTGCATTTAAGTGTTGTATGAACTTTATGTATGAACTTGTATTAATTTGGTCTATTCGGTGTTGTGTAATTTGTAACATCCTAATTTTCAATTCGAATGTTATTATTTAGATCATTCATATGCATTCATAATTTGTGTATTTTTGGAATTTTGTTTTGTTGGAAATTGATCCAAGGGGCCTTAAGCAACTCAAGGACCAATTGAGAGTTGGAGGTTTTTCCAAAATTCAATTTCAGAATTTTCAAAATTTGGCAAATTGGATCAAGATTTATTCAAAATTCTTTTCCAATTATTTCTAATAAATAAAATAAAGAGAGAAGATAAAAGGACTTCTTCAAAAACAGCAAGGAAAATATTGGAAATTGAATTTTTCATTTTGGAATATTTTATTTTGATTTTATTTATTTTATTTCGGAGTTTATTAGTACTAAAAATGAATTTTTAAAACTTACATTTTAGGCCAGAAAAATGTTCACAAGGTCATTTATAAGGCCATATATCTATGTGAATTTTTTTGGGATTTTTAGTTATATATTTATTATGTATTTCTTATTTTTTGTGTTTCTGGAAAAAACTGTTTAAAAAAATGGTTTTCGCCACCGAACTGGGCCGGCCCATCTCGCCCGCTAGGCCGCGGCCCAGTCGGGCCAGCCTCACACCACCGCCGCCGGATCCCCGAGCCGCCACCAGACTCGCCGACGACCGAGCCCCGATCCGCCCGACCCGACCCGCCGGTTTCCCCGGTCCGATAATAAACCGACGACGGTCTGATCCGTTTTTTTAGTTTTCAATTTTTCTTTTAAAACTCGATTTAGTATTTACATTGGTTATTTAGGGAACGTTCGTTCGTTAGGGTTCTGTAGTGAACAAATTCATTAGATTAGTTTCGGTAGCGAACGTTCGTTCGGTAGATTTTACTTTTTTATTTTAGTTTTCTGCCAGGCACCCAGATGCGATTACTTTTCTTACAGATTAGCCTCTGATTTTCAAATGATCATAGCTTTTTCCTCGTTTATCCAAATTCGATGAAACCAATGCCAAATTCTTCGTTATGATTCCGTCTATCCAGATAACCAACTTAAACAGTATTTTGAGAGTTTAAAATTTGTTTTCAAACAGATTTGAATTTGAACTTCTTTTGATCATAACTTGAGTTTCGTAACTTCGATTTGGTCGATTCTTTTTGCAAATCGAAGCTCTTAACCTAAAATTTATGTTAAGATCTAATCCACATAATTTAGGTACTGTTGAAAATTGTTTTTTGTTTGCAAGAGTTATTCGCTTGTTTTCGAAGTTTTCCGAGATCTTTTCTTTGCATCTTATGCTTGAGTGATTATGTATGCTATTGTTTGTCTATGATAGATTTTCCGGAGTGAAGCTTAATAATACACATCTCTAGGGTTTACCGAACGTCAGCAAGGCAAGTTACACTTTGATCATACCCTTTTATACTCGGTTTTTATGCATTAGTTTCAACCCTCAAAGATTGCATGAGTAGGATTGGGAACATGTGGTTATGCTATGTGTTCATGAGGTAGGAACCTATTACCTTTGACCACCCCGAAAATATACGTTATGCTCATATTGCTTAGCCATGCTTGTAGATGGGGATTGGTATGTGAGAATCATGCAAGTTGTGAGAGTTAATTAAGGTTAACTTAAGGTGGCAACTTTAATACACATCTGGGTGGATTGGTTGCGGAGAATCCAATGTTGTCCTAGGAGATCCCGGAGTACCGGTGTGATCATCCTATGAAATGCCACCCAGGCTCAAAGGGATAATATAATTATTCATGCGTAGAAACTTTCGTGTGCAGCCACAAGCCATTATGGGCTCTGGCATAGTTGAGTAAGTTGTGTGACCTCTATCAGTGGTAGACTAGCAGATGTAGGGGAAAGTAGGTGTACCGGTCTACCCAGAGTAAAGAGTTAATACTTCAGAAAGACTGTGTCTTGATCTTCTGATCATGGAGGTGGTTGAGCTTGTGGGGAAAAGTGCGCAACCTTTGCAGAGTGTACAAACTAATCATGATTAGTCGTGTCCCCAGTTATGGACATCTTGAGTATCTAGAAGTGGATTATTTGTTGATCTCATCATTCTGTCTAATGAAATTGTTGGGTTAATATTTTATACTTGGTAATTTGGGGATTGAGTTGGAGAAACCATCTCAATATGGGTAATTCAACTTGGTAGCAAATAAAATTTATTTCTTTGTTGTAGGGAAAAAATCAGCTTTATGCAAACATTAAACTTAGAGCCTCCACCAGCCAAATATGCATGTAGTGATAGTTATTATTCATCATTGCTCTATAGTGTGATCTTGCCAGCATATTCCATGTGCGGACCTACACGGCTGCAACGTCTCATGTTGCAGAATTTGCAGACGAGGATTAAGGTGCGATAGATCGTTGTCGTGCACTCAGTTTTGCCGTGGAGTTGGATGGACTCATTTACCTTCGAAGCTTCTGCAGTTATTTTATTTAGATGGCTTTCAACCATATTATTGTAATAAGTACTATTTTGAGGACCTCGATGTAATAAAGTGTGTGATTGAACTCTGTTATAATTCCTCAAGTACTGTGTATGTCAGCATACCGATCCAAGGATGACATTTAAGCACAGAGACTTCGATCCGTTGGGATCGGGTCTCTACAAGATGGTATCAGAGCACACGCTGACTGTAAGACGCGACGACCCCTATGAATGGAAAAGCCATAGGATGGAAACTGTTGGAAATATGCCCTAGAGGCTATAATAAATTAGTTATTATTATATTTCATTGTTCATGATAATCGTTTATTATCCATGCTATAATTGTATTGATAGGAAACTCAGATACATGTGTGGATACATAGAAAACACCATGTCCCTTGTAAGCCTCTAGTTGACTAGCTCGTTGATCAATAGATGGTTACGGTTTCCTGACGATGGACATTGGATGTCGTTGATAACGGGATCACATCATTAGGAGAATGATGTGATGGACAAGACCCAATCCTAAGCCTAGCACAAAGATCGTGTAGTTCGTATGCTAAAGCTTTTCTAATGTCAAGTATCATTTCCTTAGACCATGAGATTGTGCAACTCCCGGATACTGTAGGAGTGCTTTGGGTGTGCCAAACGTCACAACCTAACTGGATGGCTATAAAGGTACACTACAGGTATCTCCGAAAGTGTCTGTTGGGTTGGCACGAATCGAGACCGGGATTTCTCACTCCGTGTAAACGGAGAGGTATCTCTGGACCCACTCGGTAGGACATCATCATAATGTGCACAATGTGACCAAGGAGTTGATCACGAGATGATGTGTTATGGAACGAGTAAAGAGACTTGCCGGTAACGAGATTGAACAAGGTATCGGGATACCGACGATCGAATCTCGGGGAAGTATCGTACCGATAGAAAAAGGGAATTGTATACGGGATTGATTGAATCCTTGACATCGTGGTTCATCCGATGAGATCATCGTGGAACATGTGGGAGCCAACATGGGTATCCAGATCCCGCTGTTGGTTATTGGCCGGAGAATTGTCTCGGTCATGTCTGCATGGTTCTCGAACACGTAGGGTCTACACACTTAATGTTCGATGACGCTAGGGTTATAGGGAATAGATATACGTGGTTACCGAATGTTGTTCAGAGTCCCGGATGAGATACCGGACGTCACGAGGAGTTTCGGAATGGTCCGGAGGTAAAGATTTATATATGGGAAGTCATCATACGGTCACCGGAATAATTCGGGGGTTTACCGGTATTGTACCGGGACCACTGGAGGGGTTCCGGGGGTCCACCGGGAGGGTCCACCTACCCCGGAGGGCCCTATGGGCTGTATGTGGAGAGGGACCAGCCCCTTAGTGGGCTGGGCGCCACCCCCCTAGGGCCCATGCGCCTAGGGTTTGGGGGAACCCTAAAGGGGGGGCGCCCCCTTGCCTTGGGGGGCAAGCAAACCCCCTGCCCCCCCTCTCCCTTGCCCCTATATATATGTGGGAGTTGGGAGGGCAGCCGCACCCAAGTTCTGGCGCAGCCCTCCCCCTCTCCCAAGTCCTCTACTTGGCGAAGCCCTGCAGGATTACCACGCTCCTCCTTCACCACCATGCCGTCGTGCTGCTGCTGGATGGAGTCTTCCCCAATCTCTCCTTCTCCCCTTGCTGGATCAAGGCGTAGGAGACGTCACCGGGCTGTACGTGTGTTGAACGCGGAGGTGCCGTTCGTTCGGCACTAGGATCATCGGTGATTTGGATCACGACGAATATGACTCCATCAACCCCGTTCACTTGAACGCTTCCGCTTAGTGATCTACAAGGGTATGTAGATGCACTCCCCTTCCCCTCGTTGCTGGATTACTCCATAGATTGATCTTGGTGATGCGTAGAAAATTTTAAATTTCTGCTACGATCCCCAACAGTGGCATCATGAGCTAGGTCTATGCGTAGTTTCTATGCACGAGTAGAACACAAGTTGTTGTGGGCGTCGATTTTGTCAATTTGCTTGCCGTTACTAGTCTTATCTTGATTCGGCGGCATCGTGGGATGAAGCGGCCCGGACCGACCTTACATGTATTCTTACGTGAGACTGGTTCCACCGACTGACATGCACTAGTTGCATAAGGTGGCTAGCGGGTGTCTGTCTCTCCCACTTTAGTTGGATCGGATTCGATGAAAAGGGTCCTTATGGAGGGTAAGTAGAAATTGGCATATCACGTTGTGGTTTTCGCGTAGGTAAGAAACGTTCTTGCTAGAAACCTATAGCAGCCACGTAAAAACTTGCAACAACAATTAGAGGACGTCTAACTTGTTTTTGCAGCATATGCCTTGTGATGTGATATGGCCAAAAGGATGTGATGAATGATATATGTGATGTATGAGATTGATCATGTTCTTGTAATAGGAATCACGACTTGCATGTCGATGAGTATGACAACCGGCAGGAGCCATAGGAGTTGTCTTAATTTATTTATGACCTGCGTGTCAACATAAACGTCATGTAATTACTTTACTTTATTGCTAAAGCGTTAGCCATAGTAGTCGAAGTAATAGATGACGAGACAACTTCAAGAAGACACGATGATGGAGATCATGGTGTCATGCCAGTGACAATGATGATCATGGAGCCCCGAAGATGGAGATCAACAGGAGCAAAATGATATTGGCCATATCATGTCACTATTTGATTGCATGTGATGTTTATCATGTTTTACATCTTATTTTCTTAGAACGACGGTAGCTTAAATAAGATGATCCCTCGCAATAATTTCAAGAAAGTGTTCCCCCTAACTGTGCACCGTTGTGAAGGTTCGTCGTTTCGAAGCACCATGTGATGATCGGGTGTGATAGATTCTAACGTTCGAATACAACGGGTGTAAGCCAGATTTACACACGCAATACACTTAGGTTGACTTGACGAGCCTAGCATGTACAGACATGGCCTCGGAACACGGAAGACCGAAAGGTCGAACATGAGTCGTATAGAAGATACGATCAACATGAAGATGTTCACCGATGTTGACTAGTCCATCTCACGTGATGATCGGACACGGCCTAGTTGACTCGGATCATGTTTCACTTAGTTGACTAGAGGGATGTCTATCTGAGTGGGAGTTCATTAATAATTTGATTAGATGAACTCAATTATCATGAACATAGTCTAAACTGTCTTTGCAAATATGTTGTAGATAAATAGCTCACGTTGTAGCTCCCTGTTTCAATACGTTCCTAGAGAAAGATTAAGTTGAAAGATATTGTAAGCAATGATGCGGACTAGGTCCGTAGTCCGAGGAGTGTCCTCACTGCTACACAGAAGGCTTATATCTTTGATGCACCGCTCGATGTGCAAACCCCTACAACGTCGTCTGTGGATGTTGTGAACACCTGACAGACACATCCTGATGACTACTTGATACTTTAGTGCACCATACTTAACGGCTTAGAATCGGGATTTCAATGACGTTTTGAACGCCATAAGACATATGAGATGTTCCAAGAGCTGAAATTGGGATTTCAGGCTCATGCCCGTGTTGAGAGGTGTGAGACCTCTGACAAGTTCTTTAGCCAACAAGATGGAGGAGAATAGCTCAGCTAGTGAGCATGTGCTCAGAATGTCTGGGTGCTACAATCACTTAAATCAAGTGGGAGTTAAACTTCCAGATAAGATAGTGATTGATAGAGTTCTCTAGCCACTATCACTAAGCTACTAGATCTTCGTGATGAACTATGACATGCAAGGGATGGAGTTGATCCCGGAGCTGTTCGCGGTGCTTAAGACCGTAAAAGGTAGAAATCAAGAAGGAGCATCAAGTGTTGATGGTTTAACAAGACCACTGGTTTCAAGAAGGGCAAGGGCTAGAAGGGAAACTTCATGGATGGCAAACCAGTTGCCGCTCCAGTGAAGGAACCCAAGGTTGAACCTAAACCCGAGACTAAGTGCTTCTATTGTAAGGGGAACGGTCACTGGTAGCGGAATTACCCCAAATGCATGGTAGATAAGAAGGCTGGCAACTTCAACAAAGTATATACGTGTTATTAATGTGTACCTCGCTAGTACTCCTGGTAGCACCTGGGTATTGGATACCGGTTCAGTTGCTATTACTGGTGACTTGAAGCAAAAGCTACGGACTAAACGGAGACTGGCTAAGGGCGAGGTGACGATGTGTGCTGGAAGTGTTTCCAAAGTTGATGAGATCACCATCGCACGCTCCATCTGCCTTCGGGATTAGTATTGAACCTAGATAAATGTTATCAGGTGTCTACGTTGAGCATGAATATGATTAGATCATGTTCATTGCAATACGGTCATTCATTTAAGTTAGAGAATAATGGTTATTCTGTTCACATGAATGATACCTTTCATGGTCATGCACCCTATGTGAATGGTTCATTGAATCTCGGTCGTGGTAATACACATGTTCACGCCAAAAGATGTAGAGTTAATAATGATAGTACCACTTTCTCGTGGCACTGCCGCTTAGGTCATATTGGCGTAAGATGCATGAAGAAACTCCATGTCAATGGATGTTTGGAGTCACTTGATTTTGAATCGCTTGACACATGCAAGCCATGCCTCATGGGCAGGATGACTAAGACCCCGCTTTCAGGTACAATGAAACGGGCAAGTGACTTGTTGGGAATCATACATGCTGATGCGTGTGATCCAATGAGAATTGAAGCGTGCGGTGGATATCGCTATTTTCTCATCTTCACTGACGATTTGAGTAGATATAGGTATATTTACTTAATGAAGCACAAGTCTGAAACGTTTGAAAAGTTCAAGCGATTTCAGAGTGAAGTTAAGAATCATCATAACAAGAAGATCAAATTCCTACGATCTGATCAATGAGAATATCCGAGTGATGAGTTTGGCAATCACTTAAGACATTGTGGAATTGTTTCACAGTTGAAGCCACCTGGAACACCACTGGGTTATGATGTGTCCGGACGTCGTAATCGAACCTTATGAGATATGGTGCGATCTATGATGTCTCTTATCAATCTACCGTTTTCATTTTGATGTTATGCATTAGAGACAGCTGCATTCACTTTAGATAGAACACCATCTAATTCCGTTGAGACGGCGTTGTATGAACATTGGTTTGGCAAGAAACCAAAGTTGTCATGTTTGGGGCTGCGATGCTTAAGGCTTCAGCCGGAGAAGCTCGAACCCAAAGCGGACAAACACATCTTCATAGGATACCCAAAGGTGACAGTAGGGTATACCTTCTATCTCAAATCCGAGGGCAAATTGTTTGTCGCTAAGAACGGGTCCTTTCTCGAGAAGGAGTTTCTCTCGAAAGAATTGAGTGGGAGTAAGATAGAACTTGATGAGGTTGTCGAACCTTTACTTCAACCAGAGAGTGATGCAACACAGAAAGATGTTTTCTGTGGCGCCTACGTCTGTTGAATAGGAAGTTAATGATAGTGATCATGAAGCTTCGGATCAAGTTGCTATCGAACCTCATAGGTCGACAAGGATATGTACTACTCCTAAGTGGTACGGTAATCCTGTCTTAGATATCATGTTGTTAGACAACAATGAACCTATGAGCTATGGAGAAGCGATGGTGGGCCCGTATTCCGACAAATGGTTAGAAGCCATGAAATCTGAAATAGGATCCATATATCAGAACAAAGTATGGACTTTGGTGGACTTGCCCGATGATCGGCAAGCCATTGAGATAAATGGATCTTTAAGAAGAAGACGGACATGGGCGGTAATGTTACCGTCTATGAAGCTCGACTTGTGGGAAAGAGTCTTTTCACAAGTTCAAGGAGTTAACTATGATGAGAATTTCTCACCCATAGCGATGCTTAAGTCCGTCGGAATCATGATAGCATTAGCTGTATTTTTCGATTATGAAATCTTACAGATGGATGTCAAAACAAGTTTTCTTACCAGGTTTTGTAAGAAAAGTTGTATGTGATACAATAAAAGGTTTTGTCGATCCTAAGGATGCTAAAATGTATGCTGGATCCATCAATCCTTCTATGGACTAGAGCAAGCATCTCGGAATCGGAATATATGTTTTGATGGAGTGATCAAAGCTTTTAGGTTTATACAATGTTTGCTAGAAACTTGTATTTACAAGAAAGTGAGTGGGAGCACTACAACATTTCTGATAAGTATATGTGGATGACATATTGCTGATTCGAAATAATGTAGAATTTCTGGAAAGCATAAATGGTTGTTTCAAGAGTGATTTTCAAAGGAAGACCTGGATAAAGCTGCTTACATATTGGGCATCAGGATCTATAGAAATAGATCAAGACGCCTGATGATACTTTCAAAGAACACACACCTTGACATATTTTTTTGGAGTTCAAAATAGATCAGTCAAAGAAGGGGTTCTTACCTGAGTTGTAAGGTGTGAAGTTGAGTAAGACTCAAAGCTTGACCATGGCAGAAGAAGGAGGAAGGACGAAGGTCGCCCCCTATGCTCTTGTCATAGGCTCTATACGGTATGCCATGCTGAATACCGCACCTAATGTGTGCCTTGCCACATGTCTGGCAAGAGGGTACAAAGGTGATCTAGGAGTAGATCACCAGATAGCGGTCAAAATTATCCTTAGAGGAATAAGGAAATGTTTCTCGGTTATGGAGGTGATAAAGAGTTCGACATAAAGAGTTACGTCGATGCAAGCTTAACACCTATCCGGATAGCTCTGAGTAGAGATACCGGATACGTATAATGGAGCAATAATTTGGAATAGCTCCAAGTGGAACGTGGTAGCAGCATCTACAATATAAAGTTTTGCGAAACACATAGGGATCTGAATATGGCAAGACCCGTTGACTACAACCTCTCTCAAGCATAACATGATCAAACCCAGAACTCTTTGAGTGTTTATCACATAGTGATGTGAACTAGATCATTGAGTCTAGTAGACTCTTGGATGTTGGTCACATGGCGATGTGACCTGTGAGTGTTAATCACATGGCGATGTGAACTAGATTATTGACTCTAGTGCAAGTGGGAGACTGTTGGAAATATGCCCTAGAGGCAATAATAAATTAGTTATTATTATATTTCATTGTTCATGATAATCGTTTATTATCCATGCTATAATTGTATTGATAGGAAACTCAGATACATGTGTGGATACATAGACAACACCATGTCCCTAGTAAGCCTCTAGTTGACTAGCTCGTTGATCAATAGATGGTTATGGTTTCCTGACCATGGACATTGGGTGTCCTTGATAACGGGATCACATCATTAGGAGAATGATGTGACGGACAAGACCCAATCCTAAGCCTAGCACAAAGATCGTGTAGTTCATATGCTAAAGCTTTTCTAATGTCAAGTATCATTTCCTTAGACCATGAGATTGTGCAACTCCCGGATACCGTAGGAGTGCTTTGGGTGTGCCAAACGTCACAACGTAACTGGGTGGCTATAAAGGTACACTACAGGTATCTCCGAAAGTGTCTGTTGGGTTGGCACGAATCAAGACTGGGATTTGTCACTCCGTGTAAACGGAGAGGTATCTCTGGGCCCACTCGGTAGGACATCATCATAATGTGCACAATGTGACTAAGGAGTTGATCACGAGATGATGTGTTACGGAACGAGTAAAGAGACTTGCTGGTAATGAGATTGAACAAGGTATCGGGATACCGACGATCGAATCTCGGGCAAGTATCGTACTGATGGACAAAGGGAATTGTATACGGGATTGATTGAATCCTTGACATCGTGGTTCATCCGATGAGATCATCGTGGAACATGTGGGAGCCAACATGGGTATCCAGATCCCGCTGTTGGTTATTGGCCGGAGAGTTGTCTCCGTCATGTCTGCATGGTTCCCGAACCCATAGGGTCTACACGCTTAAGGTTCGATGACGCTAGGGTTATAGGGAATAGATATACGTGGTTACCGAATGTTGTAAGGAGTCCCGGATGAGATCCCGGACGTCACAAGGAGTTCCGGAATGGTCCAGAGGTAAAGATTTATATATGGGAAGTCATCACACGGTCACCGGAATAATTCGGGGGTTTACCGGTATTGTACCGGGACCACTGGAGGGGTTCCGGGGGTCCACCGGGAGGGTCCACCTGCCCCGGAGGGCCCTATGGGCTATATGTGGAGAGGGACCAGCCCCTTAGTGGGCTGTGCGCCTCCCCCCTAGGGCCCATGCGCCTAGGGTTTGGGGGAACCCTAAAGGGGGGGCACCCCCCTTGCCTTGGGGGGCAAGGAAACCCCACTGGCCGCCGCCCCCTCCTCAGATTGGATCTGAGGAGGCCAGCCCCCCTCTCCCTTGCCCCTATATATATGTGGGAGTTGGGAGGGCAGCCGCACCCAAGTTCTGGCGCAGCCCTCCCCCTCTCCCAAGTCCTCCTCTTCTCCTACGGTGCTTGGCGAAGCCCTGCAGGATTACCATGCTCCTCCTTCACCACCATGCCGTCGTGCTGCTGCTGGATGGAGTCTTCCCCAACCTCTCCTTCTCCCCTTGCTGGATCAAGGCGTAGGAGACGTCACCGGGCTGTACGTGTGTTGAACGTGGAGGTGCCGTCCGTTCGGCACTAGGATCATCGGTGATTTGGATCACGACGAGTACGACTCCATCAACCCCGTTCACTTGAATGCTTCCGCTTAGCGATCTACAAGGGTATGTAGATGCATTCCCCTTCTCCTTGTTGCTAGATTACTCCATAGATTGATCTTGGTGATGCATAGAAAATTTTAAATTTCTGCTACGATCCCCAACAAAAACTACATTTACAACTTCCTTATATATCTATTGGTCTATACTCTTCTATATTCATTTCTACCTCTTCTCTATTTCAACAAGATAGATCATGCCCTTTGAAGACGACCATGACGAAGATGAAGCTGGAGCTGACATTGTTTTTAGGAGAACTACTTTGACCACCATTACCTAGTAAGGTGACACCGATAAACGATTCTGCGGTAGTATGATGAGATCATATCTCTTGTGGATATGACCTTACCTGTAGGTTTTGCTTGTATGGTGTGCCTGGTGTGAATTGTTTGATTTGGAATTTATTTGCCTCATATGCATATGGGTAGTGTAAATTCTCATTAGGCCCTCATTCTATTCTAAATTCTTATGCACTCTAAACCCATCAGATGCCTCCAAGACGTGACCCTGAATCCAATTTTTCGCCAGAACTCACCCAGTTGATCAAACAGCAAAATGCCTTGATGCAGATGCTCATCCAAAACCAAGGCAACAACAACAACCCACCACCACCACCACCCCCAGTTGACAACCTTACCCGTTTTCTGAGGTTCAACCCATCGGTATTCTCTAGCAGCGCTGAGCCGATTGTAGCAGATGACTGGCTTCGCAAGATCAGAAGGGAGCTGACCACCGCAGGTTGCACTGATGCTGAGAAGGTGCGCTTTGCCGCTCATCAACTGGATGGACCCTCAACTTTGTGGCAGGAGAACTACACCACCACCTTCCCCGTGGCCAATGTGACATGGGATTAATTCCAGCAGGCTTTCCACACCGCACATGTCTCAGCTGGAGCCATGAGTTTGAAGAAGCGTGAGTTCCACAACTTACGCCAGGGGAATCATACCATGGGGCAGTATGTGGATGAGTTCAACAAGTTAGCTCGCTATGCCCCAGATGATCTGGCCACAGATGCCGCAAAGCAGGAGAAATTTCTTAAGGGACTCAATGATGATCTAAGTATGCAGTTGATGGTGGCAACTTTCAACAACTATCAGGAGTTGGTATACAAGGCCCTCATTCCGGAGGGAAAGCAGCAGCAGATGGAGAACCGCAAGAGGAAGCACAGACATGACAAGAACAACTCTAGAGCTCAACAGAAGCCTCGTACTTCATCAACTTCTTCGGCATACGACAATTCTTCTAGGGACAAACATAATGGTCACCACCACTGAGGGAGTCCTGGATTAGGGGGTCTCCGGACAGCCGGACTATATCCTTTGGCCGGACTGTTGGACTATGAAGATACGAGATTGAAGACTTCGTCCCGTGTCCGGATGGGACTCTACTTGGCGTGGAAGGCAAGCTAGGCAATACGGATATGCATATCTCCTTCTTTGTAACCGACCTTGTGTAACCCTAGCCTCCTCCGGTGTCTATATAAACCGGAGGGCTTTAGTCCGTAGGACAACATACAATCATACCATAGGATAGCTTCTAGGGTTTAGCCTCTCCGATCTCGTGGTAGATCAACTCTTGTACTACTCATATTATCAAGAATAAATCAAGCAGGACGTAGGGTTTTACCTCCATCAAGAGGGCTGAACCTGGCTAAAACATCGTGTCCCCTGCCTCCTGTTACCATCGGCCTTAGACGCACAGTTCGGGACCCCCTAGCCGAGATCTGCCGGTTTTGACACTGACATTGGTGCTTTCATTGAGAGTTCCTCTGTGTCGTCACCGTTAGGCTTGATGGCTCCTTCGATCATCGATAGCGATGCAGTCCAGGGTGAGACTTTTCTCCCCGGACAGATCTTTGTATTCGGCGGCTTTGCACAACGGGCCAACTCACTTGGCCATCTGGAGCAGATCGAGAGTTACGCCCCTGGCCACCAGGTCAGGTTTGGAAGCTTAAGCTACACGGCCGATATCCGCGGAGACTTGATCTTCGACGGATTCGAGCCCCTGCCGAGTGCGCCGCACGGTCACGATGAGCACGATCTAGCTCTACCATCGGATAGTGTTTAGGAGACCGCACCGGCAACCACTCCGACCCTCAATTCGGAGCCAATTGCGCCATCCACGGACGGGTGGATAGACCCCACCACGGAGGCCGTATTCTCAGCGGAGGTCGAGCCGAGGATCGACCTTACCCTTCACGGGAGCCGTGACGCCGAACTACCAGATTCTTCCCCGGCCACGGACTCCGAACCGCCTGCGCCCGTGCCTGTCAAATCCGACTGGGCGCCGATCATGGAGTTCACCTCCGCGGATATCTTTCAGCAATCGCCCTTCGGCGACATGCTGAACTCATTAAGGTCTCTCTCCTTGTCAGGAGAGTCCTGGCCGAACTATGTTCGGCAGGATTGGGATGTGGATGACGAAGAAATTCGCCGCCCACCCACCACCCACTTAGTAGCCACTGTCGACAATTTGACCGACATGCTCGACTTCGACTCCGAAGACATCGACGGTATGGACGACGATGCGGGAGACAAAGAGGAACCACTGCCCACAGGGCACTGGACAACCACCTCATCATATGATATATACATGGTGGACATACCCAAAGAATGGAATGGCGATGAGACAGCGGAGGATGACCCCTCCAAGAAGCAACCCAAGCGCCGACGTCAGCGGCGCCGCTCTAAGTCTCGCCAAAGCAAAAGCGGTGACACTGGCACATGAGATAATAGCACTCTGGACAGTGCCGAAGATGACAACAATCCCCTCCAGCAAGATTTAGAGCAGGAGGATGGAGAAGCCAGCCCTCCTGAGAGAGCGGCAGATGGAGAGGCGGAGGATGATAATTACATGCCTCCCTCCGAAGACGAGGCAAGCCTCGACGATGACGAATTTGTCATGCCTAAGGATCCCGTCGAACAAGAGCGCTTCAAGCGCCGGCTTATAGCCACGGCAAATAGCCTTAAGAAAAAGCAGCATCAGCTTCAAGCTGATCAAGATTTGCTAGCTAACAGATGGACTGAAGTCCTTGCAGCCGAGGAATATGAACTCGAACGCCCCTCCAAGAGTTACCCAAAGCGTAGGTTGCTACCCTGACTGGAGGAGGAAGTATTCAAACCTACATCTCCAGCATACGATGCGGCTGATCGGCCACCTCGTGGCCGCGACAGAGAGGCATTTCAGCCAAAAACTCAGCCTGCACCCCGATGCCACTCAAATAAAAATGACAAGGCACGGGGAAACACGCTAGACCTACGAGACATATTGGAGGACAAAGAAAAACATGCAAGATTGATCTACGGATCACGAGGGCGTGCCACTACGCGAGATGATAACCGTCACGCCGGATACAACAAAAGTAAATCCGGCTGGGCCGAACACAGTGGACAAGACTCATTCGAGCTGCGTCGTGATATAGCCCAATACAGAGGTGCCACACACCCCCTATGCTTCACAGACGAAGTAATGGATCACCAAATCCCCGAGGGTTTCAAACCCGTAAATATCGAATCATACGACGGCACAACAGATCCTGCGGTATGGATCGAGGACTTCCTCCTGCACATCCACATGGCCCGCAGTGACGATCTACACGCCATCAAATACCTCCCACTCAAGCTCAAAGGACCATCTCGGCATTGGCTCAACAGCCTGCCAACAGAATCCATTGGCTGTTGGGAAGATCTGCAAGCCGCATTCCTCGACAACTTCCAAGGCACTTATGTGCGACCACCAGATGCCGATGACTTGAGCCACATAATTCAAGAGCCAAAGGAATCGGCCAGGCAATTATGGACACGGTTCCTGACAAAGAAAAATCAAATCGTTGACTGTCCGGATGCGGAGGCCCTAGCAGCTTTTAAGCACAACGTCCACGACGAGTGGCTCGCCCGGCACCTTGGCCAGGAAAAGCCGAAATCTATGGCAGCCCTCACGACACTCATGACCTGCTTTTGCGCGGGAGAAGACAGCTGGCTGGCTCGCAGCAATAACATATCAAAGAACCATGGTACTTCATATACCTAGGATAACAATGGCAGGTCACGTCGCAACAAACATAAGCGCCGAGTCAATAGCGACAATACCGAGGATACGACAGTCAATGCCGGATTCAAAGGCTCTAAACCGGGTCAGCGGAAAAAGCCATTCAAAAGAAGCACTCCGGGCCCGTCCAGTTTGGACCGTATACTTGATCGCTCGTGTCAAATACAAGGCACCCCCGACAAGCCAGCCAACCACACCAACAGGGATTGTTGGGTGTTCAAGTAGGCCGGCAAGTTAAATGCCGAAAACTAAGATAAGGGGTCACATAGCGATGACGAGGAGGAGCCCCAGCAGCCGAACACCGGAGGACATAAGAGGTTCCCCCCACAAGTGCGGACGGTGAACATGATATACGCAACCCACATCCCCAAGAGGGAGCGGAAGCGTGCGCTAAGGGATGTATATGCGTTGGAGCCAATCGCCCCAAAATTTAACCCATGGTCCTCCTGTCCGATCACCTGCGATTGCAGGGACCACCCCACTAGTATCCGTCATGGCAGATTCACCGCACTGGTCCTAGAACCAATCATTGACGGATTTCACCTCACTCGAGTCCTTATGGATGGTGGCAGCAGCCTGAACCTGCTTTATCAGGACACAGTGCGCAAAATGGGTATAGACCCCTCAAGGATCAAACCCACAAAAACGACCTTCAAATGCATCATACCAGGTGTAGAGGCCCATTTCACAGGCTCAGTCACATTGGAAGTGGTCTTCGGATCCCCGGATAACTTCCGAAGCAAGGAGTTAATCTTCGATATAGTCCCGTTCCGCAGTGGCTATCATGCACTGCTCAGGCGAACCGCATTTGCGAGATTCAATGCGGTACCGCACTATGCATACCTCAAGATCAAGATGTGAGGACCTCAGGGGGTCATCACAGTCAATGGAAACACAGAGCGCTCTCTCCGCACGGAGGAGCACACTGCGGCCCTCGCAGCAGAAGCGCAAAGCAGCCTCTTAAGGCAATCCACCAGTTCGGCAATTAAAGACCCGGACACCTTCAAGCGCGCCCGGAGTAATCGGCAACAAGACCGCTTGGCACGTTCCGAGCTCACATAGCAATGCGGCACCCACCCCAGTCCCAGCCAAACGATGAAATCCGTGCCTCGCGTACATAATTACGCATTGAAAATACCATGGGCACAGGTGGGGAGGGGGCACGACTATGGCACGCCCCAAGACGCGGCTCAACTGCACTAGGGGCTTCCCGCTTTGTTATTTTTCTTTCTTTCAGGACTTCAATCTCTTGAAGCCCCATCCGGCAGTATGATTGCCGGACACACGATACAACAACCAAGGAGGCAGAAAGCTACGTCGCACCACGGAACTCCCAAGTGGATTCCGATAACGAATGAAATACTTGCTCTAAATACCATTCCTCAGCTTTGCCCTTGGAAGGGAAATGTCAAATAGTCCTACTTTTTTCTTATCGCACTACTTGTATCATTCTGCTTCGACGCGCCTCTTTGAATAAACAATGCATAGCACTAGACTATTACCGCATTCTCTATTCTTTCTTTATATATATATATGTTCATTCATGACATTCAACACCCGTACACTTTGGTACGGCCAATACGCCAGGGGCTTAAGTGTACCCCATAATACGGCGTGAGAAGTCCGAACACTTTCGACAGTGTGGCACCCTGAACTTATAGCATTATATGCATCAGCTCCGAATCATGTCTTGGGTCAATAGTTAGGTTTGCACGGCTCCCATGTTTTGGTACCTTACGTTCCGCTATATCGGCTAAGGTAGCACTGGGAGAACTACTGCGATTGTGCCCCGGTTCATCTGGGCTAAGCACCTCAGTAGAGAAAGCTAAAACTGACTGTCATGATAAGGCGAGAGCTGGTCGCTGTTCAAGAGGTCTCGAGTCCCTAAAGACTTATGCCGCTTAGAGCGAGGAGTTGGCTTTGTCCGGCTTAAGGCGTGTATAGCGCCCTGAATTCGGCCTTCCGAATACTAGGGGCTTCACCAAAATTTAAAATTGTAGACTTCTATGGCTAAGTGAGAGTGATAAAGCATTATAGTTCGATTGCCTTGTTCCTTGTGCTGAGCACCTCCCTCGAAGGACCCAACAATGGGAAAAAGAGTGCTCAGGTTTATCCCGAACACCCCAGCACTCGTGGCATGGGGGCAGAAGCCGACGACTGGCCATCTCTCAGATTTGATAAACAGCCGCATAGAAGGTAATATTTTAAATTCAAACAAGCGTTGCATAGCGCATATGAACAAGTTTTCATAATACAGGATCACACGGGCGAGTTCATTCAAATATCACATCCTTCGCACACTCGTCCGCCACAAGACGGGCACCCTTTAGGACACCCTCATAATACATCTCGGGGTGGCGATGCTCCTTGCCCTGCGGCGGCCCCTCCTTCACCAGCTTCTCGGCGTCCATCTTGGCCCAGTGCACCTTTGCACGGGCAAAGCCCGGTGGGCACCTTCGATACAGACGGACCGCTTGATGACTTCCAGCCATGGGCAGGCATCCACAAGCCGCCTCACCAGGCCGAAGTAGCTGTTGGGAAGGGAGTCGCCAGGCCACATCCGGACTATAAAGCCCTTCATAGCCTGTTCGGCCGCCTTGTGCAGCTCAACTAGTTGCTTCAACTGGTCGCTCATAGGCATCGGGTGTTCGGTCCCAGTATACTGAGACCAGAACAACTTCTCCGTCGAGCTTCCCTCCTCGGCGTGGTAATACTTCACGGCATCTGACCCGCTGCGGGGTAAATCTGCGAATGCTCCTGGAGAGCTCCGGACTCGGGTAAGTAACAAGTAATTTACTTTCACATGCTTTCTTTGCATATTGAATGCCTTACTTGCCGCTATCTTCCTCATCGCCTCAATTTCCTGGAGGGTCTTTTGGGCTTTAGCCTTGGCATGCTTTGTGCTCTCCAGGGCCGCGACAAGCTCGGACTCTCGCGTCTTCGAGTC
The DNA here is from genome assembly GCF_056163025.1 of Triticum urartu. Classification (NCBI taxonomy): domain Eukaryota; kingdom Viridiplantae; phylum Streptophyta; class Magnoliopsida; order Poales; family Poaceae; genus Triticum; species Triticum urartu. The sequence goes on along the minus strand of NC_141875.1, from coordinate 115,121,568 downwards.
AAGCTCCAAAGCCTCGTGCTTCTGCACGAGAGCCTGGAGCCCTTGCTGCACCTCGCCCACCCGTGCCTCTTGTTTTTCCCGCTCGGTGCGCTCCTTGGCCTCTTTGTTCTCGGCCTCGGACAACGCTTGCTTCAGGGTCGCCACTTCGATCGTGGCCCCTGGCACATTCATGATGATCCTCTCATTTTGCAACCACATTTTCTTTTTTATATATAGACAAGGTATTACTTACCTTTGTTCTCCTCGAGCTGCCTCTTGGAAAGGCCGAGATCTTTCTCGGACCCCTCGAGGTCCTGCTTCAGTGCGGGGACCTCCGTAGTCAGTGTGGCAGAGGTCAGCAGCGAAGCCTGCATACGCATACAGACATACTTATATTAGAGTCCTGCAGATATTATTTGATCCTCTATTCGGCTTTTCTTTGTGAACACCAAACAGAGCATCAGGGGCTACTGTCTATGCGGCAATATTTTCCTATATTTTAAATACTTACCTCAAAGCCTGTTAGAAGGCTGGCATAGGCTTCAGTCAGTCCGCTCTTGGCGGACTGAACCTTCTTGATCACCGCACTCATAATAGTGCGGTGCTCTTCGTCGATGGAAGCGCCATGAAGCACTCCCAGCAGGTTGTCTGGTGCCTCTGGATGGACAGAGGTCACCGGCACGGGTGGCTTGTCCCTCTTGGAAGAGGGCCGCCTGCTTGAGTCCGGAACCACTGGAGGTTCCGGCGCGGTGTCCGGCTGAGGGCCGAACTTGGAGCCCCTGGGAGCCTTGCTCCCTTTGCTCCTGGAGTCCGGAAGGTCGCCTTGAGGCGTCTCCGGGACTGTCTCCCCCCAGCTCGGTGCCCCTTGAGACAGTACCTAGGCATTGTCCGTAGGGCAAGGGGAGAAGGCGGTTGGAAGTGTATCACTATTCATGTCCAACGAGTCCAAGGAGCTGTCCGACGATTATGCGTCGATACGGGCTTGGGGCGGACTGCATAATCATATTTGACGTTAGGAGAAGCAGTGCGACAAAGGTATGCTATGAGTTACTATGGTATCCGAATACTTACGACTTCACCAGGGGCTTGTCCCTGAGCAGCCACTCATCTTCGCTGTCGACGGCGGTGGTGGAGCAGTCCGGAAGGAGAGTCCTTCCCTTCTTGGACCCTTCGGCCTCCCCGGTTGGGGCGGCCTTCCTTTTCTTGTCTCCCCCGGTTGGAGGGGGAGAATTTTCATCTTTCTTCTCCTTGTTTTCACGGGAGGAGTGTGCCTCGGAGGTATGAGATGATGAGTCCGATACCACCTGGCATCGGGAACTCTTTCGGGTTCCCTTGGCCTTCTTCTTGATCTTCTTCGGCACCTCATAAGGAGCCGGAGTCCGCATCTTTGTTAGGAGAGCGTCTGCGGGGTCTTCAGGCAGAGGGGCCAGACAGTTAATCTACTCCGATGTCTCCACCCAGTCCTGTCAAAGGCATGTGAGCTCAGACCCCACACATGGTTAAGCTATGGGGAATAAACACCCTACCAGATGTACAGAACTTACCGGATTCGCAGGGCGCTTCATGCTTAGCCCGCGGTCCTCGGTAAGAGAAGGAGGGACCTCGGCGCCCTTGAACAGCACCCTCCAGACGTCCTTATGCGTCGTGTCGAAGAGCTCGCTTAGAGTCTGGTGCTGGGCCGGGTCGAACTCCCATAAATTGAAATCCCGTTGTTGACACGGGAGGATCCGGCAGAAGAGCATGACCTGGACTATGTTGACAAGCTTAAGTTTCTTGCTTGTCATGTTCCGGATACACTTCTGGAGTCCGTCCAGCTCCATCAATGAACCCCAGGACAGACCCTTATCCTTCCAGGAAGTGAGCCGCGTGGGGATTCCGGATCGAAACTTGGGGGCCGCCACCCAGTTGGTGTCGCGCGGCTCGGTGATGTAGAACCACCCCGATTGCCACCCCTTTATAGTCTTAACAAAGGAGCCCTCGAGCCATATAACGTTGGGCATTTTTCCCACCATGGCTCCGCCGCATTCCGCTTGTTGGCCGTCAACCACCTTTGGCTTGATATTGAAGGTCTTCAGCCACAAGCCGAAGTGGGGCCGGATGCGGAGGAAAGCCTCACACACGACGATGAACGTCGAGATGTTGAGGATGAAATTCGGGGCTAGATCATGAAAGTCCAGCCCATAATAGAACATAAGGCCGCAGACGAATGGATGGAGGGGAAACCCCAGTCCGCGGACGAAGTGGGGGAGGAAAACCACCCTTTCGTGAGGTTACGGGGTAGGGACGACCTGCCCCGCGGCTGGCAGCCGGTGCGCGATATCCGCGGCTAAGTATCCGGCTCCACGTAGCTTTTTGATGTGTCCCTCCGTGACGGAGGAGGCCATCCACTTGCCTCCCGCTCCGGACATGTTTGGAGAGAGTTGAGGAGAAGGATGTGGACTTGGGCGTTGGAGCTCGAGTGCGCGAGAATGGATGAGCAAGGAGGAAGAAGGCGTGGGTAGAAAAAGGTGAGACCTTATCCTTTTATAAGGGCAGACGAACTATGCGCCCCCCACTAGCCTGGTAAAACTCGCTTATCCCCCAAGCGCTGTAATTGGTGGCGCGGTTGGGTTACCCACGTCCGTATTGATGAGAATCCTGTGATAAGGGGAACACGATCTCTGCTTTGACAAGACGTGTCAGGAAACCGCCTCGCGTTATGTGCGGGGCTGGTTAAAGAAAAACGGTTCAAATAATTACCGGGCCGTGGCATGATGTCATGCTGCCAAAACATGTCAGCATATTAGATTTGTGGAAATATTATTCTCACTACGGTGCTATGTGGAACTTATTTTGCAGGGTCGGACACTATCCTTGTATCCCCAAGTGCGGTATGGACCCCAAAGAGTTATATAAGTAGGAAAATGGGAAGAATTGAGGTACCTACAGAAGTAATGGGCCAGCTTATGATTTTAGGCATGGTTACTGGAGGGATCATCCCTACCTATCTATGTATTCAGAGGAGGAACCCGCCTTGCAATGCCGAAGACAACACTGTGGGCCAGACTCATCGTCATTGAAGCCTGGTTCAAGGGCTACTGAGGGAGTCCTGTATTAGGGGGTCTCCGGACAGTCGAACTATATCCTTTGGCCGGGCTGTTGGACTATGAAGATACGAGATTGAAGACTTCGTCCCGTGTCCGGATGGGACTCTACTTGGCGTGGAAGGCAAGCTAGGCAATACAGATATGCATATCTCCTCCTTTGTAACCGACCTTGTGTAACCCTAGCCTCCTCCTGTGTCTATATAAACCAGAGGGCTTTAGTCCGTAGGACAACATACAATCATACCATAGGCTAGCTTCTAGGGTTTAGCCTCTCCGATCTCGTGCTAGATCAACTCTTGTACTACTCATATTATCAAGAATAAATCAAGCAGGACGTAGGGTTTTACCTCCATCAAGAGGGCCCGAACCTGGGTAAAACATCGTGTCCCCTGCCTCCTGTTACCATCCGCCTTAGACGCACAGTTCGGGACCCCCTACGCGAGATCCACCGGTTTTGACATCAATAACCAACATAACCACACTGACCCTCCTCGCGATAGAAATGGACACAATAACAACGAAGGAAACACCAGTCAGTCATCCAACCATTCGACACCCATGAAGGACATGAGCCAGATAAGATGCTTCAATTGCCAGGAGCCAGGACATTTTGCCAGAGATTGCCCGAAGCCAAGGAATCAGAATAGAAAATCTGGAGAGAAGAAGCCCAACCCCTTCAACAGAGGCCATGTGAACCACACCAGAGTGGGAAGAGCACATAACAACCCAGCATTTGGTAAGATTTCCAGTATGATCATTTTTCGATATTGGTGCATAAATTTTCATTCATATCAAGGGAGCATGGGTATCCAGCATGGTTCAAGCAGGATATTTTACATGGTTTTTTTGAGTACCCAACCCTAACCTATTGCTAGCCAACTCGAATCTGGAGGACGAGATTCATCTTAAGGGGGTAGGTTTGTAACATCCCAATTTTCAATTCAGATGTTATTATTTAGATCATCCATATTCATTCATAATTTGTGCATTTTTGGAATTTTGTTTTGTTTTGAAATTGATCCAAGGGGCCTTAAGCAACTCAAGGACCAATTGAGAGAATTGGAGGTTTTTCCAAAAATCCATTTTTGAATTTTCAAAATTTGGCAAATTGGATCAAATTGATTTATTCAAAAAAATTTCCAATTATTTATAATATATAAAATAAAGAGAGAAGATAAAAGGACTTCTTCAAAAACAACAAGGAAAATATTGTAAATTGAATTTTGAATTTTGGAATATTTTATTTTGATTTTATTTGCAAGTTTATTTATTTTATTTTAGAGTTGATTAGTACTAAAAATGAATTTCTAAAGCTTGCATTTTAGGCCAGAAAAATGTTCACAAGGTCATTTATAAGGCCATATATCTATGTCAATTTTTCTAGGATTTTTAGTTATATATTTATTATGTATTTCTTATTTTTCATGTTTTTGGAAAATTGTTTAAAAAAAGGTTTTTACTGCCGAACTGGGCCGGCCCAGCTCGCCCGCCAGGCCACGGCCCAGCCGGCCCAGCCTCGCATCACCGCCGCCCCGATCGGATCCGCCGCCGCCGCCGGAGCCCCGAGCCGCCGCCGGACTCGCCGATGACCGAGCCCCAATCCGCCCAACCCGACCCGCCGGTTTTCCCGGTCCGGTAATAAACCGACTCCGGTCCGATCCGGTTTTTTTAGTTTTCGGTTTTTCTTTTAAAACTCGATTTAGTATTTATTTTAGTTATTTAGCAAACGTTCGTTCGTCAGGGTTCTGTAGTAAACAGATTCATTAGATTAGTTTCGGTAGCGAACGTTCGTTTGGTAGATTTTTCTTTTTATTTTAGTTTTCTGCCAGAGACCCAGATGCGATTACTTTTCTTACAAATTAGCCCCTGATTTTCAAATGATCACAACTTTTTGCTCGTTTATCCAAATTCGATGAAACCAACGCCAAATTCTTCGTTATGATTCCCCCTATCCAGATAACCAACTTAAACAGTATTTTGAAGGTTGAAAATTTGTTTTCAAACAGATTTGAATTTGAACTTCTTTCGATCATAACTTGAGTTTCGTAACTTTGATTTGGTTGATTCTTTTTGCAAATCTAAGCTCTTGACCTAAACTTTATGTTAAGATCTAATCCACATAATTTAGGTAATGTTGAAAATTGTTTTCTGTTCACAAGAGTTATTCGCTTGTTTTCGAAGTTTTCCGAGATCTTTTCTTTGCATCTTATGCTTGAGTGCTTACGTATGCTATTTTTTGTCTATGATAGATTTTCCGGAGTGCGAAGCTTGCTACTACGAATCTCTAGGGTTTACCGAACTTCAGCAAGGCAAGTTACACTTTGATCATACCCTTTTGTACCCAGTTTTATGCATTAGTTTCAACCCTCAAACCCATGAGTAGGATTGGAAACATGTGGTTATGCTATGTAGTTCATGAGGTAGGAACCTATTACCTTTGATCACCCCGGGAATATACGTTATGCTCATATTGCTTAGCGTGTTGTCCTGGGAGATCCCGGAGTAACCGTGTGATCATCCTATGGAATGCCACACAGGCTCAAAGCGATAATATAATTATTCATGCCTAGAAACTTCTGTGTGCAGCCACAAGCCATTATGGGCTCTGACATAGTTGAATAAGTTGTGTGACCTCTTTCAGTGGTAGACTAGTGATAATCCCCAAGTGCAGGGAATCATCGTAGCAATTCCCAATGGTGGAAGTGATAAGTATGGAGTGTCGAACCCACAAGGAGCTAAAGGTAAGATCGATATTCTTTCAAGTCCTATCTGCCACTGATACGACTCTACGTACACCGAACGTTTGCTTCCAACAAGCAACGAGAAATAAAACTACGTTGTGGGTATGAAGAGGATAACTTTGTATGATATCGGAGATCTAAAATATGAAAGTAGGTGCTGTTATCATAAAGTTAGAATATATTACTAGATATTATAAATAGCGAGTGTGGAATAATGGTGGATCGGTATGCGGAATTGTCCTAGGCAATTGTTAGCAAGACCGGTAATCACTATTGCAGTTTCATATGAGGGAGAGGCATAAGCTAACATACTTTCTCTTCTTGGATCATATGCACTTATGATTGGAACTCTAGCAAGCATCCGCAACTACTATAGATCATTAAGGTAAAACCCAACCATAGCATTAAAGTATCAAGCCTCTTTATTCCCATACGCCATGTTTCGCTTATCTGTGTTTGTGTTTCAGTCACTCACGCAACACAGACAATAAGCAAACCATGGACATATTGCAACACCCTACAGCGGGAATCCCTCACTCTTCCGCGACACTGAGGGCACCATAGGACAGCACCAAAGTAAAACATACAACCCATACCAATCTAGATCATCAATCAACCCAAAGACAAAGGATATCTACTCAAAACATCATAGGATGACAACACATCATTGGATCATAATATGTGGCATAAAGCACCATGTTCAAGAGGGATTATAGCGGGGTGCAGGAGAGTGGACTGCGTAAAAGAGATGAGGATGGTGATGCTGATGGTGATGTTGATGAAGACGATCACCGTGGCGATGATTCCCCTCCCGATGGCACTCCGATGCCACTGACGCTACTAGGATAAGTCCTACTAGTGGTGCACCAGTTTTGCCTACTAATGGCGCACTACTGGGGTGCCACTAGTACCACGCCACTAGTATTTTTTACTAATGGCGCACCACTGGTGCACCATTAGTATCTGGTATACTAATGGCGCACCACGCAGCGCGCCATTAGTATAGGCCACCATGCGCCATTAGTATCTGGCATACTAATGGCGCACTGTGGGGTGATGCGCCATTAGTATGAATATTAGGGTTTTTTTTACTTTTCTGAATTTTGCACAGGTTACAAAATATATTATTGGACAGAATATAGACGACACCCCACAGCAAGAGCAGATTCATCGAATACAATAGAAGATTAGTCTCCGAATACAATTCATCATATTAGTCTTCGAATTCAAAAGACCGAACAAAGATAGAACATTACAAGTCTCGAGACCGCGAGTAGCGAGTTTGTCGGAAGTAATTCTAAGATAGAACATTACAAGTCTCGAACCAACCCTACTTAATTGTTCTTAGCACATGATCATCAGTATTAGGCAGGACCTAAATACCCTATTTAAGGTAAAATAGCATAAAACAATATAGACCCTGACTCCCCATTATGGAGAATGGAGATCATCCTGTCTCCAATTCTTGCGCTTTGCTTCATTTTGCTTCCAAGAACCTCCTTACGACTGTCCATACATTTTTTCCATCCTTTGATTTTCATGTCTCCACTTGTTTTAGAAATCTGGTATGGACAGTTGAGATTCGTAGGATGACCTGGCTGTATGTTCAAAAAATTAAGACTACCTTTATGATACATAAAATGAGGCACACAATTCTCTGGGATCATCTGTTGAAAAACATAGTAATAACTTCATAGTTAGCAATGATGTACTAGTTTTAGAAGTATGCAAAAGATGCACGGATGTCGTAATAGTAAAAATCTTACCAGGGTATCTCCATGGTAGTTACCGTAGTTGAACACATGCACTAGTGGCACGTATTTACCATAATGTTGAGGAGTTTGATTGTGGACATTGTAATTCTCAATGTCAGTACAAAATCCGACCAGATGATTTTTCTCCTTGTAAGTTGTTAATTCGGAGCCATCGGTGTAGTGGGTTTTGTCTACCATCTCCCGCACATTCTTTTAACAATAAAAATAAGCTGTCAATGGAAATAAGCTGTCAACTATATTGAAATAAACAATATAAATTAGCTAATAACTATGTTTGAGAAACTCACATAGCGGTAGAACTGGAGGCGTATCAACAAGGACCCAAATGTCCATATTGTCTTGGTCGATGTCAGGATTACCAAGATTCATGGTGATAAGCACACCCTCATCAAAACCATACATCTTGCAAAATGCTTCCCAATCTTTGCAACCAAAATGGGTTACGCTCTCAGAATTATACATATTTACTTCAAAGTCCACATCGTGATGAGTCCTTAGGTGAATTTTCTTGGTTTCAGAAATTTCATGGTCTTCAAAATCCATCCTCTCCAAGACATAGCTCTTGCATGGCATGGGATAAGCTATACTCGAATTGTAAAAGATGAAAATTACACGTTGAAATAGTTGAAGTCATGCTTAATTATGAAAATAACACTCGTCGTCGTTGTGTACCGTTTCAATTTCGAAGGTCTCCTCGAGCTTAATGCTGAAGCGCCGATCATCGTCCAGGTGAGGCATGTCGCACAGACCTCGATCGTCGTGGCACCAGTCGCACTCCCCCGGGAGACTTTCGTCGTCCGATGACGATGACGACATATCCTACGTTCATAATTCAAAACTACATCATTTAGGGTTTGTCGACACCGAGGCATCCTAAAAGCTAAGCTTTTATCATTTAGGGTTTGTCGACGCCGAGGCACCCTAAAAGCCTAAGCTTTCCTCATTTAGGTTCTTATCGACACCGAGGCACCCTAAAAGCCAAGGTTTTATCATTTAGGGTTTGTCGACGCCGAGGCACCCTAAAAGCCTAAGCTTTCATCATTTAGGTTCTTATCGACACCAAGGCACCCTAAAACCTATGGTTTAATGCAGCAAGAATAAAGGGGCAGTTGATCCTACTTAATTAAGTACTAAGATACCCCGGCCCATGCATTAGTCGCAAGTATCCATATGTCCTATTTTTAGCAAAATCATGCTAAAATTCACGGAAAATTTCAGCATGACCTTTGCTAAAAATAGGACATATGGAGTACCCCAATTTGCCGGAATGGAAGTTAATCGACATTCCGGCAAACTCAAGGGCCTCTCGAGGTACCTGCAAAATCATCACGACACAATGGTCGGAGACAAAACCCAGCAAACTAGCAAGACGATCATCATCTTTGCAAGACAGTAGCTCAAGTTTTTGACAGTAGCCTCTGAAGAAAACATCATTGCAACATTCAAGTTCAGACATACACACTGAACATTTGACCAGTTACCTCCGAAGAAAAATATATGCTGACTATTGGATACAAAGAAAACAACTATTGTAAACATTAAGTCATCGTAGTGTGCGCTGAAACAATTACAGTATAGGAACAACAACACAACAGTAGCTTAGTTACTAGAGGACCGTAAAAAACAAACACAAAAAACACAGAACAGTCATTTCCTTGTGTGTGCTATACATATAGATGCAAATGGATTTGTTGCTACAGTAATTACAGTTCTAAGGAAAGGGAGTTACAGTTTAACATCATCAAGTAGTGTTACATAATATAGGTGATCATCATCAAGTAGTTGCTAGCAGCAAAGTTACTGACGTGTTTACAGAAATTGTTTTCTATAAAAGATGATCATCATATTTGCAAGTCTTCCTCAATGTGATCACAAGTAATTCAGAGGCATCACAATGAAGCAACACCCTGCACTAGCCTAAAAACAAGTGAAGTTTCACCCATATAAGAACAACTTTATAAAATCAGAGAAGTTGCTAAATTTTTTGTATCCTTCATACACACTGGAGTACAATGCTTTATAATGTTCCATCATCATTACAGAAATCCAAGAAACACATGGTCTTGAGGATATTCTTTATGACTGATTATTTCAGAAATGCCAGGGAACACAAAAATCCAAGAAACGCTATTTTCACTTGATTTATTAAAATGGGTCATCACAAGCTCAATGTTGGGAAAATGAGTGTCGTGAGGAATCAGTGCACAGTGGCACACCAGCTGCCTGCCCAATTTCTTCTTCTTCTGTAAAGAAAATAATTGGCTTGTTGGACCGGATCTACTTGTAATTAATTATATCGAGCGGTCGTTTTCTCCTTATTAGAAATTAAGCTAATGTGCACACATATCTGTGATACTACCATGTACTAGAACCAAGACCAAGTTGCGCGAATAATGCTTGCATGACTGTGCCTGATTGTTGTATGATTACTTGATTAGGGGGGCAAAAACGATAGGGGGGAGCCTTCCAAATGTGCAGTGCAGACAAGCTGAATGTGTCAAGTGGATGGCCCCAAATACAATACAAACAAGCTGAATATGTAAGCACACAGCTATATGTGTTGTTTTGCTCTTGTACTTCTGATAATCGTAGTTTCTACCTCCTAGTTTTTCTTTAGCCATAGTTAAACTTGTAAGAAGTGTAGACAACTGTAAACTATCATTGGGGCCGGCCGATTCTATGCATTTGTTTCGTTTTGCTTTTCGAATGATGACACTTAGGTCCAACAGAGCGCGCCCAACATTCCAATTGCCTCAGTTAAATCCCAAATTGCTAGCTGCCCATGTTGTACAACTACCAGTTGGTCATGAACAGGTCAATGCTCTATGGATCACATGGACTAGCAATCAAGGCGCCACGAAGACTTTGAAATACAATAACAAAACTAGGGAGCAAGAAGCTTGCCGCCATGGCCCTAGGGTTTGCAGGGGAGGGAGTGGAGGCGAAGGGAGGAATCACCTGGGGGAGGGCATGGAGGAATGGAGGAAGACGTCAGGGGCGGCGAGGGAGGACGTCGAGGGCGCGGGCGCGGGCGGAGGGGGGATGGCGAGGGAGGCGGTGCTCGGCTCGGCGTCGCGTGGCCTGGCTGAGCTGAGGTAGAGGCAGTCGTCGTCTTCTCTTCATCCTCGTCCTCCTCCTGGTCCTCCTCCTCTGGCTCGAGGCGCGGGGGCGCAGGGGCGGCGGCGGCGGATGGACGGCGAGGTCGGTGAAGAGAACGGTGACGGCGCCACAACGAAGCCGCGTGGTCAGCCGCGGGGGCATGGGGGCGGCAGGGGTGGAGTCCGGCGGGGGTCGGGGCAGGAGGGGTGGGGGCGCGGGGGCGAGGGAGAGAGGGACGAAGGGGATCTGGCGAGGGAGAGGGAGGAATTAGCTAGGGGGGAAGCTTACTAATGGCGCACCCCACGGCGGTGCACCATTAGTGTGTCTGTTTAGTTTACTAATGGCGCACCGTGGCATAGTGCGCCATTACTAGTTTGAACTAGTAATAGCGCACTGTGCCACGGTGCGCCATTAGTAGTTTTGCAAAAAAGAGTAAAAAAAATACAGTAGTGGCGCACTCTATGGCTGGTGCGCCATTACTAGTTAGAACTAGTAATGGCGCACTTTGCCCGGATGCGCCATTAGTATGTTTGGAAAAATGAAAAAAAAATGTTACTAGTGGCGCACCTTGTGTCTGGTGCGCCATTAGTGTCTTCCACACTAATGGCGCATCGGCACATGGTGCGCCATTAGTATATAGTAGTGGCGCACCACTTCTCTGGTGCGCCATTAGTGTCAATTTCATCTATAGCCCTTTTCCTAGTAGTATGAGAGAGAGGAGGAGAGGTTCTCCCCCTTGTGCTTCCTCCTCCATGGCCTCCCCCTGGATGGGGAGAGGTTCTCCCTCTGGTCCTTGGCCTTCATGACAATGATGGCCCCTCCGGGATCCTCCTCCATGCCATCCGGTGATGATGGCCCCCTCCGGCAGGGTGCCAGAGAGGGCCTAGATTGATTTCTCGTGGCTACAGAGGCTTGCGGTGGTGGAACTTCCGATCTAGGTTAATTTTTGGAGGTTTCTGTATATATATAAGGTTTTGGCATCGAGAACAAGTCAGGGGGTCTTCGGGCTATCCACGAGGTAGGGGGGCGTGCCCAGGGGGGCACCTCCCACCCTCGTGGGCAGCCCGAGACTCTTCTGGCCCAACTCTTTTACTCCATGGCCTTCTTCTGATCCAAAAATATGCTCCGTCAAGTTTCAGGTCAATTGGACTCCGTTTGGTTTTCCTTTTCTGCGATACTCTAAAACAAGGAAAAAATAGAAACTGGCACTGGGCACTAGGTTAATAGGTTAGTCCCAAAAATCGTATAAAATAGCATATAAATGCATATAAAACATCCAAGGTTGATAATATAATATCATGAATACTTCATAAATTATAGATACGTTGGAGACGTATCAGCATCCCCAAGCTTAATTCCTGCTCGTCCTCGAGTAGGTAAATGATAAAAGAAATAATTTATGATGTGTGAATGCTAGCAAGTGCATAAGTTTCAGCAATGATAGTTCCAATCACTTTTTCTAGCATCATTATATATCATAACAGTAGCTCATCTTCATAAAACTTTTCATGATCAAATAACAAGCTATTCACATGTTAAAGCATAGATCATAAACTTTCTTGAAACTAACAAACTATATTCTCAGTCATCAAACAATTGCAATTCATCTTATTTTCAGGAAGGGTCTATGTCAGAGCTTTGATTTAGCAAACTCCACATACTCAACTATCATTTAATCTTTCACAATTGCTAACACTCACGTGATATTTATGGGTTCAAAGTTTTAATCGGACATAGAGAAAGATAGGGGCTTATAGATTTGCCTCCCAACCTTTTACCACAAGGGTAATGTCAACAATAATAGTTCATGATAACTTACATCCAATTGGATATATATATCAGGATCTTTCCAACACAATGTGCTTGCCAAAGGATAAAATGTAAAAAGGAAAGGTGAAGATCACCATGAATCTTGCATAAGAGTAGAAGATAAAAGTAAAAGATAGGCCCTTCGTAGAGGGAAGCAGAGGTTGTCATGCGCTTTTATGGTTGGATGCACAAAATCTTAATGCAGAATAACGTCACTTTATATTGCCACTTGTGATATGGACCTTTATTATGCAGTGCGTCGCTTTTATTTCTTCCACATCACAAGATCGTATAAAGCTTATTTTCTCCACATTAATAGATCATACATATTTAGAAGGCAATTTTTATTGCATGCACCGATGACAACTTAGTTGAAGGATCTTACTCAATCCATAGGTAGGTATGGTGGACTCTCATGGAAAAACTGGTTTAAGGAATGTTTGGAAGCACAAGTAGTATCTCTACTTGGTGCAAAGAATTTGGCTAGCATGAGGGGGAAAAGCAAGCTCAACATGTTGAATGATCCAAGACAATATACTTTATTTCGGATATAAGAAAACATAACCCATTATGTTGTCTTCCTTGTTCGACATCAACCTTTTAGCATGTCATATTTGAATGAGTGATCACAATTACAAATGATGTCCAAGATAGTATATTTATATGTGAAATCTCTCTTCCTTCAATATTCTTTCATGAATTGTTCAACTGACCAATTCTACGTTTGCTAACTTTCATTAAGTTTACTACCTATACTTATTCTGTGTGAAGTCATTACTCCCCATGGTATAAGCATATGAAACATATATAAATTCATATTTATGATATTGAGTTATTCAACCATTTACTCATAGGATATATGTGAAGCACGTGAGTAAATGACAAACTGCTCCAAAAGATATAAGTGAAGGACCCTGAGTAGTCAAATAATTAACTAGCCATGGGAGGATTATTTTTCATTTAAGATTTCAAATCCAATGATTTTATTCAAACAGCAAGTAAAATTGAAAATACGCTCCAAGAAAAACACATATCATGTGACGAATAAAAATATATCTCCGAGTAAGGTATACTGATAGTTTTTCAAGACGAAAGAGGGGATGCCTTCCGGGGCATCCCCAAGCTTAGGTACTTGAGTCTTCCTTGAATATTACCTTGGGGTGCCTTGGGCATCCCCAATCTTAGGGTCTTTCCACTCCTTATTCTCCTCATATCGATATCCCACCCAAAGCTTGAAAACTTCAATCACACAAAACTTAACGGAACTTCGTGAGATAGGTTAGTATGATAAGGAGTAAACCATTACCTTTAGGTACTGTTTCAAACTCATTCCAATTTCATATTAGATATATGTCTACTGTATTTCAACTTCTCTATGGTTCATACCCTCTGATACTGGCCATAGATGCATCAAAATAAGCAAACAACACACGAAAAACAGAATTTGTCTAAAATAGGACAGTCTGTAGTAATCTGGAGGTTTAGTAAACTTATGTAACTCCACAAATTATGAAATCAATTTGAAAATTTGAAAAATTTGTACATAAGTAATGTGCAAAAAGTTTCAGACCCATTTGACTTTCCAGTAAAAAATGTAAAATCATGCGCTACAGCCAAAGTTTCTATTTTTGTTCTGCACATAGTAAACAAGCAATCTAATCATCCTAAAACCAAAGCTTGGCACATTATTTTTATAATACAATGGATATATATAAGGGGATAATTATTTACAGAGAAACTTCCATGAAAAATTCTACATTGTTTCTGTGAGCATGAACACGAGTGCTCAAGGTCGACCCTCACTTCTTCAATGCATAACTTTCCAATCACTTCTCTTTTTGAAAAACTTTTTAGGCATGAGACGCAAGTAAATATTTTTGTATTTTCATTCTTTAATTTTTTTGTATGTTTCACCCACAACTAAACAGAAACAAAAAAGGAAAAACAAAATCTACTTAGTGAAGAAAGCAAACACGCACACACGAGAATATCAACCCCACGCTATTGCCCCCGGCAACGGCGCCAGAAAAGAGGTTGATAATCCCCAAGTCCAGGGAATTATCGTAGCAATTCCCAATGGTGGAAGTGATAAGTATGGAGTGTCGAACCCACAAGGAGCTAAAGGTAAGATCAACATTCTCTCAAGTCCTATCTGCCACTGATACGACTCTACGTACACCGAACGTTTTCTTCCAACTAGCAACGAGAAATAAAACTACGTTGTGGGTATGAAGAGGATAACTTTCTATGATATCGTAGAGCTAAAATATGAAAGTAGGTGCTGTTATCATAAAGTTAGAATATATTACTAGATATTATAAATAGCGAGTGTGGAATAATGGTGGATCGGTATGCGGAATTGTCCTAGACAATTGTTAACAAGACCGGTAATCACTATTGCAGCTTCATATGAGGGAGAGGCATAAGCTAACATACTTTCTTTTTTGGATCATATGCACTTATGATTGGAACTCTAGCAAGCATCTACAACTACTAAAGATCATTAAGGTAAAACCCAACCATAGCATTAAACTATCAAGTCCTCTTTATTCCCATATGCCATGTCCCGCTTATCCATGTTTGTGTTTTAGTCACTCACACAACGCAGACAATAAGCAAACCATGGACATATTGCAACACCCTACAACGTGAATCCCTCACGCTTGCGCGACACAGAGGGCACCATAGGACATCACCAAAGTAAAACATACAAATCATACCAATCTAGATCATCAATCAACCCGAAGACAAAGGATATCTACTCAAAACATCATAGGATGACAACACATCATTCGATCATAATATATGGCATAAAGCACCATGTTCAAGTAGGGATTACAGCAGGGTGCGAGAGAGTGGACCGCGTAAAAGAGATGAGGATGGTGATGTTGATGAAGACGATCACCACGGTGATGATTCCCCTCCCGATGGCACTCTGGTGCCACCGAGAGAGAGGAGGAGAGGTTCTCCCCCTTGTGCTTCCTCCTCCATGGCCGCCCCCCTGGATGGGCAGAGGTTCTCCCTCTGGTCCTTGGCCTTCATGACGATGATGGCCCCTCCGGGATCCTCCTCCATGCCCTCCCGTGATGATGGCCCCCTCCGGCAGGGCGCGGGAGAGGGCCTAGATTGATTTCTCATGGCTACAGAGGCTTGCGGCGGCGGAACTTCCGATTTAGGTTAATTTTTGGAGGTTTCTGTACATATAAGAGGTTTTGGCATCGAGAACAAGTCAGGGGGGTTTCCGGGCTGTCCATGAGGTAGGGGGGCGCGCCTCCCATCCTCGTGGGCAGCCCAGGACTCTCCTGGAACAAATCTTTTACTCCAGGGCCTTCTTCTGATCCAAAAATAAGCTCCGTCAAGTTTCAGGTCAATTGGACTCCGTTTGGGTTTCCTTTTCTGCGATACTATAAAACAAGGGAAAAACAGAAATTGGCACTGGGCTCTAGGTTAATAGGTTAGTCCCAAAAATCATATAAATAGCATGTAAATGCATATAAAACATCCAAGGTTGATAATATAATAGCATGAATACTTCATAAATTATAGATACGTTGGAGACGTATCAACTAGCAAATGTAGGGGAAAGTACGTGTACCGGTCTACCCAGAGTAAAGAGTTAATGCTTCAGAAAGACTGTGTCTCGATCTTCCGATCATGGAGGTGGTCGAGTCATGTGGGGAAAAGTGCACAACCTCTGTAGAGTATACAAACTAATCATGATTAGACATGTCCCCGGTTATGGACATCTTGAGTATCTAGAAGTGTATTATTTGTTGATCTCATAATTTTGTGTAATGAAATTGTTGGGTTAATATTTTATACTTGGTAATTTGGGGATTGAGTTGAAGAAACCTTCTCAATATGGGTAATTCAACTTGGTAGCAAATAAAATGTATTCCTTTTTTGTAGGGAAAATCAGCTTTATGCAAACATTAAACTTAGAGCCTCCACCAGCCAAATACGCATGTAGTGATAGTTATTATTCATCATTGCTCTATAGTGTGATCTTGCGAGCATATTCCATGTGCTGACCTACACAGCTGCAACATCTCATGTTGTAGAATTTTTAGACGAGGATTAAGGTGCGATAGGTCGTTGTCGTGCACTCAGTTTTGTCGTGGAGTTGGATGGACTCATTTACCTTCGAATCTTCCGCAGTTATTTTATTTAGATGGCCTTCAGCCATATTATTGTAATAAGTACTCTTTTGAGGACCTCGATGTAATAAAGTGTGTGATTGAACTCTGTTATAATTCCTCGAGTATTGTGTGTGTCAGCATATCGATCCAGGGATGACACTTAAGCACAGAGACTTCGATACATTGGGATTGGGTCGCTACAAGATGGTATTAGAGCACACGCTGACTGTAGGATGTGACCCCTAGGAATGGAAAAGCCATAGGATTAAAACTATATTTACAACTTCCTTATATATATCCGTTTGTCTATACTCTTCTATATTCATTTCTACCTCTTCTATATTTCAACAAGATAGATCATGCCCTTTGAAGACGACCCTGACGAAGATGAAGCTGGAGCTGGCATTGTTTTTAGGAGAATTAGTTTGACCACCATTACCCAGTAAAGTGACAACGATAATCGATTCCGCGGTAGTACACTAGTGCAGAACCGGGCTTTAGCGCCGGTTCGTAAGGGCCTTTAGTGCCGGTTCCACAACTGGCACTAAAGAGTGGGGACTAAAGGTCCCCCCCTTTAGTACCGATTCGTCATGAACCAGCACTAAAGTGCCACCACGTGGCACGAGCCAGGCCCGGGTGCGTGTAGGACATTAGTAACGGTTGGTGACACCAACCGGCACTAAATGTTTTGGTTTTATTTTTTATTTTTCCATTAATTTTGTTTTCTCCATTTAATTCTTTTTTGTTTTCTAGTATTTTACGATACTACGTATTGTACACGTTATGCATACATATAAATAGATTTTCTCATAGAACCAATCATATATATATATATATCATTGAATGTCTCACAACCACCATTAATTATTCACACATACACATGTATATATATATAATTTCTCCTACATGTTGCCTTGGTGCCTTCGGAGCATGATAATAAGTGGTTCATGGGGGCGGTAGCGGGTAATAGTATTCTCCTTTGGGATCTATGACCTGGTCAAGCAAAAATCCCGCTATTTTCCTGTTGAAGTGCTAGTATGCGCTCCGTTGTTAGGAGCTTCTCCTGCACCTCTTTGAACTGTTAAGGACGAGATCAATATGCATGTGTATTATTTGTGTGACTAGATATTGATAATGATGTAAATATTGTGAATAGTGTTCTGGCAAACGTACCCATTCCTGTCTTTGAGATTTGCTCCCTTCGGACGCCATCATGCAAATGTTCTCGCAAACGTAGTATGCACACAGATTATTCCTTGGAGCCTGCCTCAGGGCCTTTACAAGAATGGAATTTAATCAGATAATAATTAATCAAGCATGATAATTAATTAATGGTATTGAAACAAGAATTAAAGAGATGGTAAGCTAGCTAGTAATACTTAATTACTTACCTTGGGTCGATACCAATACAACTTTTGTCGCCATTTGCCTGGAGTCATCTTGATGAACTTTGCCCAAGCCCTGCCCGCCAGCAAAGAAAATGAATATAAAGGGGTTATTAAATAGTTGATATCAGGAAATGATGAACTAATTAAATAGGCTGAGATATAGTTAATAATGATTGGAATTACCTGCCGACTATCCCCTTCACGATGGCGAAGTCACTTTCTGCCTTAAGTAGTGATTCCAGTACTTCAACTGTTCCTTGATCAACTTTAATGATTAACAAGATCCAGTGGAAACTGCATGCGCACACGTTTGCATGTCTTAATTAAGCGGGCATGTGCACAACACTAATCAACTAGCCTAAACCATACACACTTAATTATTAACATCTAGCTAGCTAGTAAGCAAAAACAGAATTTGTAGTACAAGACAGTGTGACTCACAGGAAGTTGTAAGGAAGTAGTATATCTTCATTGCTATTGAGGTGCTTGAAGAACTCTAGCATGATTTCCTCTAAACTTGCTCGACAACTTGGAATTTTCCATGTGTACTCATTAACGGTATTTGGGTCAATGAACCCAATGCCATAGCGTCCAGATTTTTTCATTTCATACATCTTCATCCTGCATAATACCACAGAAAAGAATATAGTGAGGATAATTACAGGTAATGATTGATCAAAATGATCACTACAGCTAGCCTGAGACTTAAATTACAGAAAGAAATCACTTACAGACAATAGCAACTGACGAGAGATTTTTCGAGTGTGTCTTGATTGAATAATTGAAACAGTTCTGTATACTCAACGGCCAGAGCTTTCTCATGGAAGTAATGCTCCTCCTTGACATTCACCATGAGGGACTCTTGATTGGAAATCTTGGTAATGTTCATGTACCATTGATGCAATTCATACATTCTCGTTGGGAGGTTCTTGACCTCCTTGGGCTTGACCAAAGGTTGGCCGCGGACATATTGCCGTTTTATTTCCTCCTCTCTAAGCGGAGACATGGGCTCGATGTCGAGGAGTTGTCCAACACTGATACCAAGCATTTTAGCATTCCTTATATGCTCCTCGATTATTACCAGATTGTTCAGCTGGGGAACGGTTTGCCCATAATAATATACGGCGCGCGTATTCTCATGTGTTGTTGGCACAACAAGCGGGGGGGGGGGGTCGATTGCGCCGCCTGTTCCCCCAGCTGGGGAACGGTTTTCCTGCATTTTTTGGCAGCTGATTGTTTGCTCGAGCTCGAGCTCGCTTCCCTCTGTAGTCGTGCTCGATGTGCCTTCCTGAGTTGGTGCTCATAGTCAGAGTCAACAGGCTTGGGAGCTGGTGGTCTAGACATATGAATGAAGTGGTCAATCTTTTCCTCGGGCACTTTCTCCCTTAGCGGTGGTGCCGGTTTCGGTCCAAAATGGGCATCCACTTGGGCCTTCACTATGGCTTTGTTTTGCTCCTCGGTCATGTCGTAAGGCCTCTGAGGAAGAGGAGCGAGGCTGCTTGGACCATATTTATATCACTTGCCTCTACCTGTACCTCCTGTACTACCTCGACTCGTACCGCTACGCACCATAGCTGCGGCGTGTCTCTTCTGCGATTGCTGAGGCGGCGGAGACGGATGATGTGGCTGAGTTGGAGCAGGAGTCTGCTCACGCATTGGTGGACTTGGAGGAGCGGGAGTCTGCTGACACGGTGGCAGACTTCGAGGAGGAGTCGGCTCACGCATTCATGGACTTGGAGGAGCGGGAGTCTGCAGACACGGTGGCGGACTTCGAGGAGGAGTCGGCTCACGCGTTCGTGGACTTGGAGGAGCGGGAGTCCCCTAACTCGGGGGCGAACTTCGAGGAGGAGTCGGCAGACGCGGTGTCGATGGATTTCGAAAGACGATGCAATCCTTTCTCCATAGGATGATATGATGTATGACCTCTCCTAGTGTGTGCTCGTCGTCACCTCTAGGAATGTCAATCTGTAGCCCCGAATATGGGTCCACCACGTCATCAACCAAGACACGAGCATAGCCCGCTGGAATCGGGGTGCAATGGAAGGTTGCTTTGGGCGTAATTGTAAAAGAAACAGCGTCCGCCACCTTCATGGATATGTTCTTCATTTTGAAGTGTAGCTCACAGTTAGTGTTCTCTATGATGTCATCCACAGGGTATGTATCCAGCAGTGCGTCGCCCGGGGCAGAACCAACGCTGCTTCTTAGCATGGATGGGACGGTGCTATCCAATGCTGGACGATCATCCGCTTGCTGCTGCTGAGACCCCCTTTCCTGGCTAAGTGATTCGATCTGCTGCTGTTGCTGTTGCTGCTATTGGAATTTGAGTGCCAAGTCCGCGTGCCTTGCTTCTAGGCCTTGAAGGCGTTCTGCGTCCTGCTTCCTCTGCTCCTCCTCCAGCTTCCTCTTATTCTCCTCCTCCCTCTTCTTTCTTGCACGGGTCCTATAGTCGTCATTCCAATCTGAAAAGCCCTCATACCAGGGAATAACGCCCTTGCCTCGTGTTCTTCCCGGATGTTCAGGATTTCCCAGGGCGCGCGTAAGCTCGTCGTTCTCTCTGTTGGGCGTGAACACGCCGTTTCGAGCATCTTCTATTGCGTCAAGTAACTTTTGCTTGGCTCCTTTTAGACTTGCCTTTTTCGAAACCTCGCCTGTCTTCGGGTCCAACTCCCCCATGCGCATAGAACCAAGTTCTGCACCTGGGGGGGGCAGCTCGTAGTAACCGGAGTGACCCCTGCATCCTCCATATCTTGCTCAGACTTATCCCACTTAGGCATTGCCACCGCGTAGCCACCTGGCCCCAACCAGTGGAATTGCGTCTTTTTTGCGGCATTGGCCTTGTTTTTTCTCGACCGTTCCTTAGATAATTCTGATTCCTTGAATTCCATGAAAGCGTACCAGTGTTCTCTTCGCCTCTCCAGTGTTCCCGTGAATTCAGGAGTCTTCCTGTCTACAGCGAGGTAGTTGGCCCATACAGTTTTCTTGTGGGTGTTGAATGCAATTGCCATCTTCTTAAGAGCAGTGTCCTTGACTTTCTGCACATCTGCATTAGTGAAATAATCTGGTAGGGTGAAATGTTCCATCAGAGATTCCCAAAGATTGTCTTTTGCTCTGTCGTCGACCCAAGTAACATCTGGATGTTTAGTTTTTGGCTCTTTCCATTCTTGAATGGAGATCGGGAATTGGTCCTTCACAAGAACTCTGCACTGACGAACGAACTTGTTCGCAACGTTCTTAGGCGTGAGGGGTTCGCCACCCGCTTTGATGGAATCGATGTTGTACTTTATACCCTCCTTCAACTTTTGGCCCGGGCCTCGCTTTGTCTTCTGTCTGTAGAAGCAGATTTGCTCGATTCGGAGGGCTGAAAGAAGAAAGATCGATTAGTTAATATATCTTCAAATAAAAAAGAATGTGATGATCACTAGATGCCTGCTTATAAATATACCTCGCCGGTAGTCGTTATTTCAAGATCAACATTGTCTGTGTCATCATAATCATAATCATAATCATAGTTCATGACTTCATTAGCTCGATCGTCCTGATGGAATATCTTATCATCACCCTCCCCGGTATTGTTCAGATATTGGGAGCCGTCATCTGCTTCATTCAGATCATCTGGCCTGGTAGGGCTGCGTATGATCTCGAACATGGCCTCTTCTCCCTCTCTGCCGGTATTGTCCGCCATGTCTTTTATTTAACACTAATCCAGAAGAAATATAAAACAATTTAGTATTCAAATTACAATGCATGGATGCAATCAATAAGGAAAAACTGAATCATATAGTACATAATATGCATCGTCTCGAATAATATATAATCTCAAATACATCGTCTCAAATAATATATAATCTCGAATACATCATCTCGAATAATATATAATCTCGAATACATCACTAGCTAGGTAGCTAATAAAGATCGAATACTACAGAAGAATCTAGGCCACTAGCGGTTCCTGGGGCGCGGGCGGTGGACACCCAAAGACAAGGAACCATCACAGGATCATATCTCCGGTCATCTGCCCAAAGAACCTGCCAGGTATTGGAGAACCTGACGTCCATAGCAGCCATGTAGCGATGGACGTGCTCGTCCTCCTCCCTGACACGACGACGCACCACCTCCGGCGGGGCCGGCTCCCTCTGCATCGAATGTGGCCCACGCGAACGCCACCAAAGGAGATCAGAGTCAATGACGGGAGCCGAGGCCGGGTTCCTCACCAAGCGGCGCATCCCTCCAGGTAGCACCTCCCAGTGCCAGCCCGACGGAGCCCAGTCCCGGACATGGGTTAGCCGGACGTCGTGGCGAATGGGTCGACGGCGAGGATGCGGGCCGGGCATCATCGAGAACAAATACTATATGCCCGCAAAAAGCAACATTTTTTAAATGATTGGATTGTGATAACTAAAATTCTATATGCAAATTCTAACAATTTGACATTAATCTAATTCATCTAGCTAAAACTAACTCTAAAATTTCTAACATTTCTATATATATAACTAACATTTCTAATATTTCTAAAACTAAAAAACAGAAAAATCGCTAACATTTCTATAAATATTTCTATAACTAAAAAATAGAAAAATTGCTAACATTTCTATAACAATGTGTGTGTGTGTGTGTGTGTGAGGACATGGCGGCCAGGATAGGAGCTCACCGGCGAGGCGCCGCGACGGGGGGCGGCGAAGGGGACGGAGACGGGCGGTGACGACGGGGATGGGGACGGGGCGGCGACGACGGGGATGGGGACGGGCCGGGCGGGGAGGACGGGGTGGGGCGCGGCGACGGGGACGAGGACGGGGACGACGACGAGGGGCGGCGGCGAGGGGCGGCGGCGATGGGGCAAAGGAGAAAGAAGCAGAGGAGAGATGAGAAACTGATTTTTTTGAAGTGTTTTCTTATATAGAACAACCTTTAGTACCGGTTGAAGCCACCAACCGGTACTAAAGGTCTGTTTTGGCCAGGCCAAGCAGCGGGAACGACACCCCTTTAGTACCGGGTGGTGGCTCCAACCGGTACTAAAGACCCCCCCTTTAGTACCGGTTTGAGCCACCACCCGGTACTAAAGGGGGTGCGCTGGCGCAGGTGCGGTGCATCATGTTTAGTCCCACCTCACTAGCCGAGGGGCGTCCGCACTGGTTTATAAGCCCCAGTGCGGTAGCTCTCTCGAGCTCCTCTCCAAAGCAGGCCTACTGGGCCTAAATGTTCCGTGCTGCCTGTGGGCCTACTGGGCCTTTGTGGGCCTGCATCCTGGCCCAACAACAGGTTGGGTTTCTAGTCGTATGCAGGCCACTATGGCGCAGTAGGCGGGCTTTTTTATTTTCTTATTTTTTTGCTTTATTTATTTTTGTTTTTTTATTTTTGAGTTGTTTTTTGCTGTATTTAGAGTTTCTTTGTGAATATTTTTGCTTTAGGTACAAAAAATTACAAACTTTCTATTAGTGCCGGTAGTTTACAAATTTGAATAGTTTAAATTTTGAATTATTTGAAATTTGTGTGAATCACTAGTTTGTGAATAACTTAACTTTGAAAATAGATTTTTTGGTGATTCTTTTTTCTTATGTTTAATATTAGTGTGTTTTATCATTATATTCAATTTGGTAATGCTTAGGTTATTTAAAAAATTAAATGCCTTTGTAACGGATGAGTTTTCGTCCGAAACCCTGATACTTCGAAAGAGATTGTCCATTTTGTACACGAAGTGCATCCAGTTTTTGCGGTAACCCTCTCTACTTTTTCGCGCATGCTATGTGGGTGAAATTATGATACCATGCGAACTTTCAAACTTTTCTGAGTTCATTTGTAATGCTTTTCAATTTTAGGGTCATTTAGCTGAAAAAATCAGTAAATGCATGAAAGAATTTGTTTGCACATAAAATTTCTTCGCGTTTCAAAAGCCAAAACACATAACTACCGTAACTATTACAGAGATTCCCTCCTGGGTGTGAAACATAGAAGAAAGTGATGATAGTGAAGCCAATCACATCCCAGATCTTTGGGTGTGAAACTTTTTCTTCGCGTGTGTCCCTTTGCGCCGTAGTCATGGAAGATCTTCATCATTTAACTGGATGCTCGGGTCAATATTCACTGTGAATGGAGCAATTTCATCAAACTTTTCATAATCTTCTGACATGTTTGTCTTGTCATCCACTCCCACGATGTTTCTCTTCCCAGAAAGAACTATGTGGCGCTTTGGCTCATCGTATGATGCATTCGCTTCCTTATCTTTTCTTTTTCTTGGCTTGGTAGACATATCCTTCACATAGAAAACCTGTGCCACATCATTAGCTAGGACGAATGGTTCGTCTGCATACGCAAGATTGTTGAGATCCACTGTTGTCATTCCATACTGCGGGTCTTCCGTTACCCCGCCTCGTGTCATATTGACCCATTTGCACCGAAACAAAGGCACCTTCAAACCACGTCCATAGTCAAGTTCCCATATCTCCTCTATGTAACCATAATATGTTTCCTTTCCCGTCTTGGTTGTTGCATCAAAGCAGACACCACTGTTTTGGTTGGTGCTCTTCTTATCTTGGGCGATCGTGTAAAATGTATTACCATTTATCTCGTACCCTTTGAAAGTCATTATATTCGAAGATGGTAACTGGGACAGCGAGTACAGGTCATCTTCAATAGAGGCGTCATGCATGGTACGTGTCTGCAACCAGCCGGTGAAACTCCTGGTTTGTTCACGTGTAATCCAGTCATCAGACCGCTCCGGGTGTTTGGAGCGTAGAAAATTCTTGTGTTCGTCCATATACGGAGCCACCAAGGCAGAATTCTGTAGAACTGTGTAGTGTGCTTCAGTGAGAGAATATCCGTTCATACATATTTTTTGATTCCCTCCTAGCTTGCCTTTTCCATCCAGTCTGCCCTTATGCCGCGATTCAGGAACACCAATCGGCTTAGGGTCAGGAATAAAGTCGATACAAAACTCAATGACCTCCTCATTTTCATGGACCTTGGAGATGCTTCCTTCTGGCCTACCACAGTTATGAACATATTTCTTTAAGACTCCCATGAACCTGTCAAAGGGGAACATATTGTGTAGAAATACAGGACCCAAAACGTTAATATCTTCGCATAGGTGAACTAGGACGTGCGTCATGATATTGAAGAAGGATGGTGGGAACACCAACTCAAAACTGACAAGACATTGCACCAAATCATTCTCTAACCTTGGTATGATTTCTGAATCGATTACCTTCTGAGAGATTGCATTGAGGAATGCACATAGCTTCACAATGGCTAATCGAACGTTATCCGGTAGAAGCCCCCTCAATGCAACCGAAAGCAATTGCGTCATAATCACGTGGCAGTCATGAGACTTAGGTTCTGGAACTTTTTCTCCGCCATGTTTATTATTCCCTTTATATTAGACGAGAAGCTAGACGGTACCTTAATACTGAGCAGGCATTCAAAGAAGATTTTCTTCTCTTCTTTGGTAAGAGCGTAGCTGGCATGACCCTGATGTATGCCGTGTTTTCCATGCATACGTTGCTGGTCCTCCCGTGCCTCAGGTGTATCTTTTGTCTTCCCATACACGCCCAAGAAGCCAAGCAGGGTCACACAAAGATTTTTTGTCACGTGCATCACGTCGATTGTAGTGCGGACCTCTAGGTATTTCCAATAGGGCAGGTCCCAAAATATAGATTTCTTGTTCCACATGGGTGCGCGTCCATCAGCGTCATTCGGAACAGGTTGTCCGCCAGGACCCTTTCCAAAGACTACCTTCAAATCCTTGACCATATCATGTACATCAGCACCAGTACGGTGGCGAGGCTTCGTCCGGTGATCTGCCTCACCTTTGAAATGCGTGCCTTTCTTTCTTACGGGATGCCTGCTCGGAAGAAATCGACGATGTCCCAGGTACACATTCTTCCTACAATTGTCCAAATATATACTGTCGGTATCATCCAAATAGTGCGTGCATGTGCGATATCCCTTGTTTGTCTGTCCTGAAAGGTTACTGAGAGCAGGCCAATCATTGATGGTCACGAACAGCAATGCCTTTAGGTCAAATTCTTACCCCATGTGCTCATCCCACGCACGTACACCTGTTCCATTCCACAGCTGTAAGAGTTCTTCAACTAATGGCCTTAGGTACACATTAATGTCGTTGTCGGGTTGCATAGGGCCTTGGATGAGCACTGGCATCTTAATGAACTTCCGCTTCATGCACAACCAAGGAGGAAGGTTATACAAACATAGTGTCACAGGCCAGGTGCTATGGTTGCTGCTCTGCTCCCCAAAAAGATTAATGCCATCTACGCTTAGACCAAACCATACGTTCCTTGTGTCATCTGCAAACTCCTTCCCGTACTTTATCTCGATTTTTCTCCACTGTGACCCGTCAGCTGGTACTCTCAACTTTCCGTCTTTCTTACGGTCTTCTCTGTGCCATCACATTGCCTTCGCATGCTCTTTGTTTTGGAACAAACGTTTCAACCGTGGTATTATAGGAGCATACCACATCACCTTGGCAGGAATCTTCTTCCTGGGGCGCTTGCCCTTGACATCACCAGGGTCATCGCGCCTGATCTTATAGCGCAATGCACCGAATACCGGGCAAGCGTTCAAATCCTCGTACTCACCATGGTAGAGGATGCAGTCATTAGGGCATGCATGTATCTTCTGCACCTCTAACCCTAGAGGGCAGATATCCTTCTTTGCTTCGTACGTACTCTCGGGCAATTCGTTGTCCTTTGGAAGCATATTCTTTATCATTACCAGCAACTTTCCAAATCCCTTGTCAGATACACCATTCTCTGCCTTCCATTGCAGCAATTCCAGTGTGGTGCCCAACTTTTTCTTGTCAGGTTCGCAATTTAGGTACAACAATTTCTTGTGATCCTCTAACATGCGCTGCAACTTCTTCTTCTCCAAATCACTTGTGCAGTTTCTCTTTGCATCGGCAATGGCCCGACCTAGATCATCAGCAGGCTCATCTGATGTCTCTTCTTCAGCTTCTTCCCGCATTGTCGGCTCAGCTTCTTCCCCCATTGTTGTATCATCGTATTCAGGGAACCCATCATGGCCAGGATAGCTGTCGTCGTCCTCTTCTTCTTCATTGTCTTCCATCATAACCCCTCTTTCTCCATGCTTGGTCCAAACATTATAGTGGGGCATGAAACCAGACTGAAACAGGTGGACGTGAATGGTTCTTGACTTAGAGTAATTGTTATCATTCTTACAGCCAACACATGGACAAGGCATAAAACCATCCACCCGCTTGTTTGCCTCAGCCGCAAGTAGAAAAGTTTGCACGCCATTAATGAACTCGGGAAAGCATCGGTCATCGTACATCCATTGTCGGCTCATCTTCATTACACAACACCGAAAAGACCAAATTAATACAAGTTCATACAACACTTAAATGCAACAAACAAATAACTCTCTAGCTAAAGAATTTAAATGCAACAACAAATGCGATCAAGATCGCAACTAAGGTAACAATTGATCCAACAGCATAATGATGCCAAGCCTCACTATGAATGGCATATTTTCTAATCTTTCTAATCTTCAAGCGCATTTTCTCCATCTTAATCTTGTGATCATCGACGACATCGACAACATGCAACTCCAATTCCATCCCCCCTCAATTTTTTTCAATTTTTCTTTCAAATCCTCGTTTTCTCTTTCAACTAAATTTAACCTCTCGACAATAGGGTTAGTTGGAATTTCCGGTTCACATACCTCCTACATAAAAATATCTATGTCACCTTGATGGGAATAATTTGTCAAAAACACGAAATGCAACAAATAGTTTTAAAAGAGAATATACCACATCCCAATCATAACCCGGACGAGGGACAACGGGGACGGATATCAAAACCATGGCACCATGTATAACAAACAACGTACGGGTAAGATAATTATACAAGTAACTATATATCCAAATCACACAAACATCTATTTTTTATATAAAACATTCATGAACAAGAGGCTCACCACAAGGTGGTGCCGGCGACGGGACGGTGCGGGCGATCGACGGTGGTTACGACGGAGATTTAGAAGGCACGAAGTAAACCACACCTACATATGCAAACTAAGTGTTATTTTTGACCTCAAATTGCATATAAATAAAACACTAGCACATATATATATATATATATATAATTCCTCCCAAATTACTAAACTCACAAATCAATCACTATATAAAGCATTGCAAGAGCTAATCTAGCAATGAGAGATGAAAGGACAAAGTTGCTAACCTTTGTGATCATTTGAATGGATGGGGGCCTTCAAATCTTGACAAATTTTGGGCAAAATGTGTGATGAGGTTGAGAGGAAGAGTGGAAGAACAGAGAGGAGATGGGAAAGGGGAAGAACAGAGCGAGCTCGGGTGGACGAAGGGTGTATGTAGGACGACCTTTAGTACCGGTTCGTGATATGACCCGGTACTAAAGGTGATAGAGGGGCCCCGGACTGACAACATCCTGCCACCACTCACTTTAGTACCGGTTCATGCCACGAACCGGTGCTAAAGGTTCGCCACGAACCGGTACTAATGAGAGTGGCCGGCTAGCCGTTGGAACCGGGACTAATGCACACATTAGTGCCAGCTCAAAACTAAACCGGCACTAATGTGCTTCACATTTGACCCTTTTTCTACTAGTGGTATGATGAAATCATATATCTTGTGGATATGACCTTACCTGTAGGTTTTGCTTGTATGGTGTGCCTGGTGTGAATTGTTTGATTTGGAATTTATTTGCCTCATATGCATATGGGTAGTGTAAATTCTCATTAGGCCCTCATTCTATTCTAAATTCTTATCCACTCTAGTGTTGGGGACACAATATTTCAAAAAATTCCAACGATCACGCAAGATCTATCTAGGAGATGCATAGCAACGAGAGGGGAGAGTGTGTCTACGTACCCTCATAGACCGAAAGCGGAAGTGTTAAGAAACGCGATTGATGTAGTCGGACGTCTTCGTGATCCAACCGATCAAGTACCGAACGCACAACACCTCCGCGATCTGCACATGTTCAGCTCGGTGACATCCCTTGTACTCTTGATCCAGTTGAGGCCGAAGGAGAGTTTCGTCAGCACGACGGCATGGGGATGGTGATGATGAAGTTATAGGCGTAGGGCTTCGCCTAAGCACTACGACGATATGACTGAGCCGTGTAACTATGGAGGGGGGGCACCGCACATGGCTAAGACAACTCTTGGAGTACCTTTGGGGTGCACCTTGCCCACGTATATAAAGGAGGGAGGAGGAAGAGGCCGGCCTAGGAGGGGAGCGCCTATAGGGGGAGTCCAACTAGGATTCCCAATCCTAGTTGGAGTCCCCTTCCTTCTCCAAGATGGGGGAGAGGGCAAGAGTAGGAGATGGAGAAGGAAAGAGAGGGGGGCGCCGCCCCCTCCCTAGTCCAAATCAGACTTGCCATGGGGGGCGCGCGACCAACCCTTGAGGCCCTTCTCTCCTTTCCCGTATGGCCCATTAAGGCCCACTACTTCCCCCGGCGAATTCCCATAACTCTCCGGTAGTCCAAAAAAATACCCGGATCACTCGGAACCTTTATGATGGCCGAATATAGCCTTCCAATATATCGATCTTTACATCTTGACCATTTCGAGACTCTTCGTCATGTCCGTGATCTTACTCGGGACTACGAACAACCTTCGGTACATCAAATCACATAACTAATAATACAAATCGTCATTGAATGTTAAGCGTGCGGACCCTACGGGTTCGAGAACTATGTACATATGACCGAGACACATCTCCGGTCAATAACCAATAGCGGAACCTGGATGCTCATATTGGCTCCTACATATTCTACGAAGATCTTTATCGGTCAAACCGCATAACAACATACGTTGTTCCCTTTGTCATTGGTATGTTAATTGCCCAAGATTCGATCGTCGGTATCATCATACCTAGTTCAGTCTCATTACCGGCATGTGTCTTTACTCGTTCCGTAACGCAACATCCCGGAACTAACTCATTAGTCACATTGCTTGCAAGGCTTATAGTGATGTGCATTACCGAGAGGGCCCAGAGATATCTCTCCAACAATCGGAGTGACAAATCCTAATCTCGATCTATGCCAACTCAACAAACACCTTCAGAGACACCGATAGAGCATCTTTATAATCATCCAGTTACGTTGTGACGTTTGATAGCACACAAGGAGTTCCTTCGGTATTCGGGAGTTGCATAATCTCATAGTTGGAGGAACATGTATAAGTCATGATGAAAGCAATAGCAAGAAAACTAAACGATCATTTATGCTAAGCTAACGGATTGGTCTTTTCCATCACATCATTATCTAATGATGTGACCCCGTTCATCAAATGACAACACATGTCTATGGTCAGGAAACTTAAACATCTTTGATTAACGAGCTAGTCAAGTATTGGCATACTAGGGACACTCTGTTTTGTCTATGTATTCACGCATGTACAAAGTTTCTGGTTAATACAATTCTAGCATGAATAATAAACACTTATCATGATATAAAGAAATATAAATAAAAACTTCATTATTGCCTCTATGACATATTTCCTTCATCTAAACCCATCAGATGCCTCCAAGACATGACCCCGGATCCAAATTTCCGCCGGAACTCACCCAGTTGATTCAATAGCAGAATGCCTTGATGCAGATGCTCATCCAAAACCAAGGCAACAACAAAAACAACCCACCACCACCACCACCACCAATTGACAACCTTACCCGTTTTCTGAGGTTGAACCCACCGGCATTCTCTAGCAGTGCTGAGCCGATTGTAGCAGATGACTGGCTCCGCAAGATCGGAAAGGAGCTAACCACCACAGGTTGCACTGATGCTGAGAAGGTGCGCTTTGCCACACATCAACTGGATGGACCCACCGCTTTGTGGTAGGAGAACTACACCACCACCTTCCCCGTGGCCAATGTTACATGGGATCAATTCTAGCAGGCTTTCCGCACCGCAAATGTCTCAGCTGGAGCCATGAGTTTGAAGAAGTGTGAGTTCCACAACTTACGCCAGGGGAATCATACCGTGGGGCAGTATGTGGATGAGTTCAGCAAGTTAGCTTGCTATGCCCTAGATGATGTGGCCACAGATGCCGCAAAGCAGGAGAAATTTCTTGAGGGGCTCAATGATGATCTAAGTATGCAGTTGATGGTGGCAACTTTCAACAACTATCTGGAGCTGGTAGACAAGGCCCTCATTCTGGAGGGAAAGCAGCAGCAGATGGAGAACCGCAAGAGGAAGCACGGACATGACAAGTACAACTTTGGAGCTCAATACAAGCCTCGTACTTCATCAACTTCTTCAGGATACGATAATTCTGCAAGGGACGAACATAATGGTCACCACGACCATAACCACACTGACCCTCCTCGCGATGGAAATGGACACAACAAGAATGGAGGGAACACCGGTTAGTCATCCAACCATTCGACACCCATGAAGGACATGAGTCTGATAAGATGCTTCAATTGCCAGGAGCCAGGACATTTTGCCAGAGATTGCCCGGAACCAAGTAATGATAATAGAAAATTTAGAGAGAAGAAGCCCTGTGAACCACACCAGAGTGGGAAGATCACACAACAACCCAGCCTTTGGTAAGATTTCCAGTATGATCATTTTTCGCTAGTGGTGCATAAATTTTCATTCATATCAAGTGTTGTCCTAGGAGATCCCGGAGTACCCATGTGATCATCCTATGGAATGCCACCCAGGCTCAAAGGGATCATATAATTATTCTTGCCTAGAAACTTCCGTGTGCAGCCACAAGCCATTATGGGCTCTGGCATAGTTGAGTAAGTTGTGTGACCTCTTTCAGTGGTAGACTAGCAGATGTAGGGGAAAGTAGGTGTACCGGTCTACCCAGAGTAAAGAGTTAGTGCTTCAGAAAGACTGTGTCTTGATCTTCTGATCATGGAGGTGGTCGAGTCTTGTGGAGAAAAGTGCACAACCTCTTCGGAGTATACAAACTAATCATGATTTGTCGTGTCCCCGATTATGGACATCTTGAGTATCTAGAAGTGGATTATTTGTTGATCTCATAATTTTGTATAATGAAATTGTTGGGTTAATATTTTATACTTGGTAATTTGGGGATTGAGTTGGAGAAACCTTCTCAATATGGGTAATTCAACTTGGTAGCAAATAAAATTTATTCCTTTGTTGTAGGAAAAAAATCATCTTTATGCAAACATTAAACTTAGAGCCTCCACCAGCCAAATATGCATGTAGTGATAGTTATTATTCATCATTGCTCTATAGTGTGATCTTGCCAACATATTCCATGTGCTGACCTACACGGCTGCAACATCTCATGTTGCAAAATTTTCAGACGAGGATTAAGGTGTGATAGGTCGTTGTCGTGCACTTAGTTTTGCCGTGGAGTTGGATGGACTCATTTACCTTCGAAGCTTCCACAGTTATTTTATTTAGATGGCCTTCAGCCATATTATTGTAATAAGTACTCTTTTGAGGACCTTGATGTAATAAGGTGTGTGATTGAAGTCTGTTATAATTCCTCGAGTACTGTGTGTGTTAGCATACCGATCCAGGGATGACACTTAAGCATAGGGACTTCGATCCATTGGGATATGGTCACTACAATAATGAAGATGAGCCAGCAATGGATGTACGATGACCGATGCTCTCCCCAGTTTGTTAATGGCATGAAAACTTTTCTACTTGTGGCTGAGGCAAACAAGCGGGCGGATGGTTTTATGCCTTGTCCATGTGCCGGCTGTAAGAATGATACCAATTACTCTAAGTCAAGAACCATTCACGTCCACCTGTTTGAGTCCGGTTTCATGCCCCACTATAATGTTTGGACTAAGCACGGAGAAAGAGGGGTTATGATGGAAGGCAATGAAGACTAAAAGGATGACGACAGCTATCCTCGCCATGGGTTCCCTGAATATGATGGTACAACAATGTGGGAAGAAGCTAAGCCGGCAATGCGGGAAGACGCTGAAGAAGAGGCATCAGATGAGCCCGCTGAAGATCTAGGTCGGGCCATTGCCGATGCAAAGAGAAACTGTGCAAGTGAAATGGAGAATAAGAAGTTGCAGCGCATGTTAGATGATCACAAGAAATTGTTGTACCTGAATTGAGAAGCTGACAAGAAAAGCTAGGCACCACACTTGAATTGCTGCAATGGAAGGAAGAGAATGGTGTATCTGACAAGGGATTTAGAAAGTTGCTGATAATGTTAAAGAAGATGCTTCCAAAGAACAATGAATCGCCTGAGAGTACGTACGAACCAAAGAAGGCTGTCATCCCTCTAGGGTTAGAGGTGCAGAAGATACATGCATGCCCTAATGACTGCATCCTCTACCGCGGTGAGTACGAGGATTTGAACGAGTGCCCGGTATGCGGCGCATTGCATTATAAGATCAGCCGCGATGACCCTGGTGATGTCGAGGGCGAGCGCCCCAGGAATAAGATTCCTGCCAAGGTGATGTGGTATGCTCCTATAATACCATGGTTGAAACATTTGTTCCAAAAGAAAGAGCATGCCAAGTTGATGCGATGGCACAGAGAAGAGCATAAGAAAGACGGGAAGTTGAGAGTACCCGCTGACGGCTCGTAGTGGAGAAAAATCGAGAGAAAGTACTGGGAGGACTTTGCAGGTGATGCAATGAACATATGGTTTGGTCTAAGCGCAGATGGCGTTAATCCTTTTGGGGAGCAGAGCAGCAACCATAACACCTGGCCTGTGACTCTATGTATGTATATCCTTCCTCCTTGGTTGTGCATGAAGCAGAAGTTCATTATGATGCCAGTGCTCATCCAAGGCCCTAAGCAACCCGGCAACGACATTGATGTGTACCTAAGGCCATTAGTTGAAGAAATCTTATAGCTGTGGAATGGAAAAGGTTTATGTGTGTGGGATATGCTCGATCAGGAAGAATTTGACCTACATGCATTGCTGTTCATGACCATCAATGATTGACCTGCTCTCAGTGACATTTCAGGACAAACAAACAAGGGATATCGCGCATGCATAAACTGTTTGGATTACCCGACAATATATATTTGAATAATTGTAAGAAGAATGTGTACCTGGGACATCGTCGATTTCTTCCGAGCAGGTATCCTATAAGAAAGAAAGGCAAGCATTTCAAAGGTGAGGCGGATCACTGGACGAAGCCTCGCCACCGTACTGGTGCTGATGTACATGATATGGTCAAGGATTTGATGGTAATTTTTGGAAAGGTTCCTGGCGAACAACCTGTTCCGAATGACGGCGACGGATGCGCACCCATGTGGAAAAAGAAATATATATTTTGGGACCTACCCTATTGGAAAGACCTAGAGGTCCGCTCCGCAATCGACGTGATGCATGTGACGAAGAATCTTTGCGTGACCCTTCTTGGCTTCCTGGGTGTGTATGGGAAGACAAAAGATACACCGGAGGCACGGGAGGACCAGCAACGCATCCACGAAAAAGACGGCATACATCAGGGTCATGCCAGCTATGCTCTTACCAAAGAAGAGAAGGAAATCTTCTTTGAATGCATGCTCAGTATGAAGGTATAGTCTGGCTTCTCGTCGAATATAAAGGGAATAATAAATATGGCAGAGAAAAAGTTCCAGAACCTAAAGTCTCATGATTGCCATGTGATTATGATGCAACTGCTTCCGGTTCCACTAAGGGGGCTTGTACCAGAAAACGTTCGATTAGCCATTGTGAAGGTTTGTGCATTCCTCAATGCAATCTCTCAGAAGGTAACCGATCCAGAAATCAGACCAAGGTTAGAGAATGATTTGGTACAATGTCTTGTCAGTTTCGAGTTGGTGTTCCCACCATCCTTCTTCAACATCATGATGCACGTCCTAGTTCATCTATGCGAAGAGATTAACGTTCTAGGTCCTATATTTCTACACAATATGTTCCCCTTTGAGAGGTTCATGGGAGTCTTAAAGAAATATGTCCATAACCATGCTAGGCCAGAAGGAAGCATCTCCAAGGGCCATGAAAATGAGGAGGTCATTGAGTTTTGTATTGACTTTATTCCTAACTTTAAGCCGATTGGTGTTCCTGAATCACGGCATAAGGGTAGACTGGGTGGAAATGGCATGCTAGGACCGGAACAAATAATATGTATGGACGGGCATTCTCTCACCCAGGAACACCACATAGTTCTACAAAATTTCGCCTTTATGGCTCCATATATGGAGGAGCACAAGAATATTCTACGGTCCAAACACCGGGAGCAGTCTACGGACTGGATTACGCGTGAACAAACGGGGACTTTTGACGGTTGGTTGCAGACATGTGCCATGCATGACGCCACTGTTGAAGATGACCTGTACTTGCTGTCCCCATTACCATCTTCAAATATAATGACTTTCAAAGGGTACGAGATAAATGGGAATAAATTTTACACGATCGACCAAGATAAGAAGAGCACCAACTAAAACAGTGGTGTCCGCTTTGATGCAGCAACAAAGAGGGGAAAGGGCACATATTATGGTTACATAGAGGACGTATGGGAACTTGACTATCGACGTGGTTTGAAGGTCCCTTTGTTTCGGTGCAATTGGGTCAATATGACAGGAGGCGGGGTAACGGAAGAACCGCAGTACTGAATGACAACAGTGGATCTCAACAATCTTGCGTATGTAGACGAACCACTCGTCCTAGCCAATAATGTGGCATAGGTTTTCTATGTGTAGGACATGTCTACCAAGCCAAGAAAAAGAAAAGATAAGGATGCGAATACATCAATGATGAGCCAAAGCACCACATAGTTCTTTCAGGGAAAAGAAACATCGTGGGAGTGGATGACAAGACAGACATGTCAGAAGGTTATCAAAAGTTTGATGAAATTGCTCCCTTCACAGTGAATATTGACCAAGCATCCATTTAAATGATGAAGATTGTCCATGGTTACAGCGCAAAGGGACACACGTGAAGAAAAAGTTTCACACACAAAGATCCCACTCTGGGATGTGATCGGCTTCAGTGTCATCACTTTCTTCTGTAGTGACTTTCCAGATTTGTATATCTGGAAAGTCCCACTTTGGACAAACCATAGGGAATCTTCATAATAGTTAGTGTGCTTATGTGTTTTGGCACTTGAACCGTGTACTTTTGTGCTTCGGACAAACGTGTACCTTTCTGACTTCATTTGCTATTTTTCATGCATTTATTATTTTTTTGAGCTAAATGTCCCTAAAATTGAAAAGCACTACAAATGAACTCTGAAAAGGTTGAAAGTTGGCATGGTATCATCATTTCACCCACATAGCATGTGCAAAAAAGTAGAGAGGTTTATGGCAAAAATTGGATGCACTTCGTGTACAAAAATGGACAATCTCTTTCGAAGTATCACAGTTTCGGACGAAAACTCATCTGTTACAAAGGCATTTCATTTTTTATACTTATTTCAACTCCAGACTTTTTGTGCATTCAGTATGCACCATTCAAAGCCACGCCATCAATTTTCAACCCTTTCTGACTTCATTTGCTATTTTTCATGCATGTACTGATTTTTTGAGCTAAATGACCCTAAAATTGAAAAGCACTACAAATGAACTCTGAAAAGGTTGAAAGTTGGCATGGTATCATCATTTCACCCACATAGGATGTGCAAAAAAGTTGAGAGGGTTACAACAAAAAGTGGATGCACTTCATGTACGAAATGGACAATCTCTTTCGAAGTATCAGGGTTTTGGACGAAAACTCATCTGTCACAAAGGCATTTCATTTTTAATAACCTAAGTATTACCAAATTGAATATAGTGATAAAACACACTAATCTTAAACATAAGAAAAAAGAATCACTAAAAAAATACATTTTAAAGTTAAGTTATTCACAAACTAGTGATTCACACAAATTTCAAATAATTCAAATTTAAACTATTCAAATTTGAAAACTACTGGCACTAAAAGAAAGTTTGTAATTTGTTGTACCTAAGGAAAAAATATTCACAAAGAAACTCTAAATACAGCAAAAAACAACTCATAAATAAATAAAATAAAATAAATAAAGCAGAAAAGAAAAAATCTAAATAAAAAAGCCCGCCTACTAGGCCAGAGTGGCCTGCATACGGTTAGAAACCCAACCTATAGTTGGGCTAGGATACAGGCCCACAAAGCCTAGTAGGCCCATAGGGCAGCACGACAGAGTTAGGCACATAAGCCTGCTATAGAGAGGAGCTCGAGAGAGCTTCCACACTAGGGCTTATAAACTAGTGCGGATGCCCCTCGGCTAGCGAGGTGGGACTAAACTTGCCGCACCGCACCTGCGCCAACACACCCCTTTTGCACCGGGTCATGGCTCCAACCGGTACTAAAGGGGGGGGTCTTTAGTACCGGTTGGAGCCACCACCCGGTACTAAAGGGCTGCCTTTCCCGCCGCTTGGCCTGGCCAAATTTGACCTTTAGTGACGGTTGGTGGCTCCAACCGGTACTAAAGGCCCCTCCTATATATATAGCACTTACGAATTTCGTTAGTTTTCTGATCTTCTTCCTCTCCTTCTTCTCCTCTGCCCCGTCGCCGCCCCCCCGTCGCTGCCCCCGTCGACGTCCCTGTCGCCGTCCCCTTCACCGTCCCTGCCGCCGCCTGTCGCCGTTGTCGCCCGTCGCCGTCCCCTTCGCCGCCCGTAGCCGCGCTGTCCCCGTCATTGCTGCCCCGGCCCGTCACCGCCCCCCGTCGCCGGCCCCGTCACCTCGCCTCGCTGCTGTGAGCTCCTGCTGGCCATGGCCACACACACACACATTGTGTTAATTAGTTATAGAAATGTTAGTAATTTTATGTTTTTGAGTTATAGAAATGTTATTTTTTCTGTATTTAGTTATGGAAATGTTAGTTATATAGAAATGTTAGAAATTTTAGAAATTTTAGTTTTAGTTAGATGAATTAGATGAATTAGCTAAATCACAATCTAAACATTTAAAATGTTACATTTGCATATAGTATTTGTTCTTGACGTTAACGATGCCTGACCCCGCATCCTCGCCGTCGACCCATTTGCGACGACGTCCTGCTTTAGAGGAGCCATGTCCGGGACTGGGCTCTGCCGGGCTGGTACTGGGAGGTGCTACCTTCAGGGGCACGCCGCTTGGTGAGGAACCCAGCCCCGGGTCCCGTTGTCGACCCGGAGATCCTTTGGTGGCGTTCACGTGGGCCACTTTTGGTGCGGAGGGAGCCAGCCCCACCGGAGGTGGTACATCGCCGTGTCAGGGAGGAGGATGAGCACATCCGTCGCTACATGGCTGCTATGGATGTCAGGTTCTCGAATACCTGATAGGTCCTTCGTGGATCTCACCCGAGCTATGATCATGTGATGGTTCCTTCTCTTTGGGTGTCCACCACACGCGCCTCAGGAACCACTAGTGAACTAGATTATTCGATAGTATTCTATGTATACTAGCTAGCTAGTGATGTATTCGATAGTATTCAAGCAAATCTTCTACAGGCAGTAGGACAGTGCGAGGCCCGGCCAAAAAAGTTGAAGGAGGTTGTTGAAAGGGCATTTCCCTACTTTATGTTTTGGATGATGATGACAACCCTTTGTTGGTCTAATCGTGTGCTATACGTTTCAGGTTCTTGATGCTTAGGCTTACATCGGATTGCTATTGCCTCTCGTAGGAAAAGATCGAAGACGTGTCCTCTATGCTTTTATTCTCTTTGGTCGTAGGGAACCCGTACTATCAAGAGGGAATCCCCATTACAAAGCACTGGGGGAATCTTTTCATGTACACGTTCATCACCCCTCTTTTGTCTTCCTTAGGTGAGCGAGCGAGAGAGAGAGTTTTTCCTTGTCTCTTCCCCTATCCTCCCTGCTCACTGTTTCTGCCCAGCGGTTGTA
Organism: Triticum urartu; assembly: GCF_056163025.1. Classification (NCBI taxonomy): domain Eukaryota; kingdom Viridiplantae; phylum Streptophyta; class Magnoliopsida; order Poales; family Poaceae; genus Triticum; species Triticum urartu. The sequence goes on along the minus strand of NC_141875.1, from coordinate 115,082,769 downwards.
CCTCTCTCTGGAGCGGTTGTACCGCTGGGTCTTGTCGCTCACCAGCTTTGCTCGAGCGGTTGTACCGCTGCCTCCGGGCGGTGGTACCGCCACCATGCTCTGCAAATGCTGGGGCGGTGGTTCCATCCATGCACCGCTCAAGTACCGCTCACACTTCTGTTTTGATGCGGTTCTTGGGCGGTAGTGGCCCGGTTGGTCCGGTCGTTCCACGATGACTGGTACCACCGGTGGTCCGAGCGGTTCTTCCGCTCAGAACTTAGCCGCCCAAGAGATCAAGGCCATGCGGTTGTTCCGGCCAGGCACCGCCCAAGTAGCGGTCAAGCTCCTGTTTTGATGCAGTGGTTGTGCGGTGGCCAGGCGGTTAGTCCGGTTATTTTTCTGAGCCGGTACTACCTCCCGCCTGTCCGGTTGTACCGCTTGGTAGGGTTCTGCAGATACACCGTGAGTCCCGGTTGTACCGGGACGAGGACCGATTGTACCGCTGCAGTGCAAAAAACGCAGTAACGGTTGGAATTGAGGGTTACTATATAAGTGAGCTTCTCCCACCTACCACTCTCACCTTTGACCTCTCTCACTCCACCATTAATGCACTTCAAGCTCTCTTGCCCGATCTCTCTCTCTAGCCACTCAAACTTGTTGATTTGCTAGGGATTGAAGGAGGAGACCTAGATCTACACTTCCACCAAAGGATATTTGCTTCCCCCATACTTTCTTGTGTGGATTTTGTTATTCTTGGGTGTTTGAGCACCCTAGACGGTTGAGGTCACCTCGGAGCCATATTCCATTGTGGTGAAGCTTCATGGTTTCGTTGGGAGCCTCCAATTAAGTTGTGGAGAGAGCCCCAACCTTGTTTGTAAAGGTTCGGTCGCCGCCTTCAAGGGCACCAATAGTGGAATCACGGCATCTCACATTGTGTGAGGGCGTGAGGAGAATACGGTGGCCCTAGTGGCTTCTTGGGGAGCATTGTGCCTCCACACCGCTCCAACGGAGACGTACTTCCTCTCAAAGGGAAGGAACTTCGGCAACACATCCTCGTCTCCACCATCTCCACTCTTGGTTATCTCGTGCCTTTACTTGAGCAAGCTTATTTGTTTCATATCACTTGCTTGCTTGTGTTCCTACCCTTGTTGCATCATATAGGTTGCTCACCTAGTTGCATATATAGACAACCTACTTTGATGCAAAGTTTAAATTGTTAAAGAAAAGCTAAAAATTGTTAGTTGCCTATTCACCCCCCCTCTAGTCAACCATATCGATCCTTTCAATTGGTATCAGAGCCTCGTCTCTTTATTAAGGACTTTACCGTCCAAAGAGTATGGTTGATACCGTAGACGGTGTGGAGGAACACTCCGGTGTGAATCCGATCTCGTCTACGGGCAATGGGGGAACCTCGGTCTCTCGTGAGGAGTTCAATGTGTCCTTAGAGACATTGAAGACCTCCATGACGACCGAGGTTGAAAGCATGTTTACTAAATTTCTTGAGGGGCTTAAACTTTCCACCGCACCGTTGAAAGTGGGTGATCCCACCGACAAGGTGACGGATGTTATCCCCGGCAAGGGGGAAGCTAGTAGTGAAAAGGCTCCTTCTTCTAGTGGTAAAAATGGCACCATCATCTTTGCTCATGTGGAACCATCACTTGTTTATGGTGGACCGGTTCCTTCTACTCATTTGAATCATGTCGGTCCTCCCCCTAAGATTGTGAAAAATGAGGACTTTGATTCTTGGGTTTACCGCTTTAAACGTCATTTAAATCATGTGAACACTATCCTTTGGAGAATCATTGAAGAAGGTTTCTATCCGCATGATCCAAGAAACTTCACTCCTCGAGAAGCCGCGGATAATCAATTCAATGAGAATGCTCTCTTCATGATTCAAGATGCAATTCCACCCGAAGACCTACCTCATCTTCGTCCCTTCGCCTTGGCCAAAGATGCATGGCATTGTGTTGTCTCTCTCTACCGGGGAAGCGCAAGCATCCAACGCTCCAGCTATGAAGTGGTGCAAGATGAGGCCGATGAGTTTGCAATGAAAGAAGATGAAGAACCTCGTGAGCTTTATCGGAGAGTAACCAAACTCGCGGTCTCACTACAAGATCACGAGAGCAAGGACACGGATGACAATTGGATCAAGCGCAAATTCCTCAAGGCAATGATGCCCTATCACAAGGCCATGTCCTCCGTCATTCGTCAAAGACCGGACTTCCACACTTTGACCTCAAGCGAAGTGTTGGATGAGTTTGTGGCCAGGAACATTTTGGACAAGACCGCCGACAATGCGGTGCTTCGTTCTCAAAGGGCAAAGAAGCCTTACCTTGCATTGAAGGCCAAGCTCACCGTTGAAGAGGAAGAAGAGGAAGAAGAGGAGAGCAACCCCGAAGATACGAAGTATGCATATCATGAACACATGGCACTTGCTTCAAGGCAATTTTGGAGGAGGAAAAACTCGAGGCCAAAGTTTAGCAAAAACAACTCAAGTGGCACGAAGAGCAGGCAACGTGTAAGGACTTGCTACAATTGTGGCAACATGAGTCATTTTGTTGCGGAGTGTCCATATGAGAAGAGGGAAGACAATGGTGGCAAGCTCATCCGAAAGGACAAGGCAAAGTCGTTCCCCAACAAGAGCAACTTCATCAAGAAGACTCCTCCCAAGGCATTGGTGGTACAAGAAGAGTACAATGAGGATGATGACGATGATGAAAGTGATGAGTCGGTTGCCATGGCCTCCGTTGCCATTGCGACGACTCCACGGGTGTCTCTATTCGACTCACCCAATGAGAGTATCACCGCCAAGTGCCTCATGGCTAAAGCCACCAACAAGGTGTTTGCTTCCGGTGGGGGATCATGGTTGCTCGATAGCGGAGCTACAAATCATATGACCGGAAGCAAGGACTTGGTGGTGGACGTGCACAAGGTTCCATCTACGCCCACCAATGTCGAGTGGGGTGACGCCTCATGTTCTAAGGTATTGGGACTTGGCAAGGTGGTCATCTCTCATGATCTCACGATCGAGAAGGTCATGCTTGTTGAGTCCCTTGCATACAATTTACTTTCTGTTCGTCAACTTGCAATCATGGGCTTTGCCACTTTCTTTGATATCGATACCGTGGCCCTCTTGTGGAGCAAGACTCTTAAAGTAGCCTTTGTTGGGCATGTCGAGAACAGTCTATATGTGATTAACTTTTCGGAGCGACCCACTAAGACCGCGACGTGCCTAATGGCTAAAGTTGATGTGGGATGGCTTTGGCATCGCCGTTTAGCCCATGTCAATATGAGATCTTTGCAAAGTCTCCTCAAGTGGGACCATGTCCGTGGACTAATGAATGTTAGTTTTGCTAAAGATCGTGCTTGCAGTGCTTGTATCGAAGGAAAGCTACATGAGAAGGCTCACCCTCCCACGACTATCATTTATTCAAAAAGGCCTTTGGAGCTCCTTCACATGGATCTCTTTGGGCCTCCATCCTTCAATAGTCTTGGAGGTAGGAAGTATTGCTTGGTGATTGTGGATGACTACTCAAGGTACACGTGGGTGTATTTCTTCAAGAGGAAGAGCGAGACCCAACAAACTGTCATTGACTTTGCAAATGAAGCACAACGTCAACACAATGCAAAGATCTTGACAATAAGAAGTGACAACGGCACCGAGTTCAAGAACTACACCTTGGATGAGTTTCTTAGTGATGAGGGAATCAAGCATCAATATTCTGCACCCTACACCCCTCAACAAAACGGTGTTGCGAAGAGGAAGAACCGGACGTTGATGGATGCGGCAAGGACCATGATGGTGGAGTTCAAGTCTCCGTACAACTTTTGGGCCGAAGCCATCAACACCGCGTGTCATGCATCCAATCGGCTCTACCTCCGCAAGGGCTTGAACAAGACTCCATATGAGATACTCACCGGTAAGAAGCCCAACCTCAAGTACTTCCGGGTATTCGGGTGTAAGTGTTTCATTCTCAAGAAAGGTGTTCAGTTGTCTAAATTTGAGGCTAGAGCTTATGAGGGCATATTTGTTGGTTATGCTACAAACTCTCATGCTTACCGTGTCCTCAATAAATCCACGGGACTTATTGAGGAGACGTGTAACGTGGAGTTTGATGAGAATAACGGCTCCCAAGTGGAGCAAAGTGGCACTTGTGATGTAGGTGATGAAATTCCTCCCCAAGCCATAAGAAGAATGGGTGTTGGCTTTATCCTACCCATTGAGGAACCCCTTGTGGCCGAAGGAGAAGGACAAAGATCCACTCAAGTGGAGCCATCACCAACCCAAGGCCCACACGCTTCCGAAGAACAACATGAAGGCCCTCATCCTCAAGAACATCACCAAGGGCAAGATCACGCTCAAGACGGTGTTGACCCATCAAGTGATGCCCAAGGTCAAGTTCTCTCCTCCGAGCAAGTTCAAGAACAAGCCCAAGAAGATGCTCAAGATGATCAAGTGACCACTTCTCATCTCACCCTCGAGGAGGAATTAGAGCGTTGTGCCGCCAAGGTTGCTTCCAAGCTCTCCACCAAGGATCATCTCATGACGAATGTGCTTGGAAGCTTAAGAAAGGGGGTAAGCACTCATAGACAATTAGCAAATTATTGTGAGCATCACGCGTTTGTCTCTTGTGTGGAACCCCACAAGGTCTATGAGGTGCTAGAAGATCCGGATTGGCTCAATGCCATGCATGAAGAACTCAAAAACTTCGAGCGCAACAAAGTGTGGAGATTGGTGCCAAGACCGACCGGGAATCACAATGTCATAGGAACCAAGTGGATATTTAAGAGCAAGCAAGATGCCCATGGGATTATCATTCGCAACAACGCTCGTTTGGTAGAACAAGGCTACTCCCAAGTCAAGGGTATCGACTACGGTGAAACCTTTGCTCCCGTTGCTCGTCTTGAATCCATTCGCATGTTGATTGCATATGCTTCTCATCATAAATTTAAGTTACAACAAATGGATGTGAAGAGTGCTTTTCTTAATGGTCCTATTAATGAATTGGTTTACATCAAGCAACCCCCCGGGCTCGAGGATCCCTACCTTCCCGATCATGTGTATCAACTCGATAAGGCACTCTATGGCCTTAAACAAGCCCCACGTGTGTGGTATGACCACCTTACCGAGTTGTTACAAGACCATGGTTTTGAAGTTGGGCTAATCGACCCCACTCTTTTTACTAAGAAGGTCAAAGGGGAGTTGTTTGTGTGCCAATTATATGTTGATGATATTATCTTTGGTTCACCTAACAAAGCTTTCAATGAGGAATTTGCTGCTCTCATGACCTCAAAGTTCGAGATGTCCTCCATGGGAGAGTTGAAGTTCTTTCTAGGGTTCCAAGTGAAGCAAAGAAGAGAAGGAACCTTCATCAATCAATCCAAATACACTCAAGACATTCTTAAGGGATTCAAAGTGACGTCAAGCCGGCTTCCACTCCAATGCCCACCAAGTGCCAACTTGACTTAGATCCCAATGGTAAAGTGGTGGATCAAAAGGTATATTGCTCCATGATTGGATCCTTGCTTTACCTTTGTGCATCTAGACCGGATATCATGTTGAGTGTGGGAATTTGTGCATGGTTTCAAGCCGCACCTAAGGAAAGTCACTATGTGGCGGTCAGACGAATCTTTCGATATTTGGCTCATACCCCAAACTTTGGCTTATGGAATCCAAGAGGATCAAACTTCAAGCTTGTAGGGTACTCGGATTTCGATTGGGCGGGAGACAAAGTGGATAGGAAGTCCACTTCCGGAGGGTGCCAATTGCTTGTTTGCTCTTTGGTAAGTTGGTCTTCCAAAAAGCAAAGTTGTGTGTCTCTCTCGTCCATCGAGGCAGAGTATGTTGTAGCCGGGAGTTGTTGTGCACAACTCTTATGAATGAGGAAAACTTTAAAGGATTACGGTGTCATTTGTGACGAAGTGCCTCTTTTGTGTGATAATGAAAGTGCCATCAAGATCTCTCTCAACCCGGTGCAACACTTCAAGACGAAGCATATTGAGATCCGGTATCACTTCATCCGGGATCACATTAGGCGAGGAGAGATCGAGCTCAACTATGTCAACACTCATGATAACCTTGCAGATATCTTCACGAAGCCCTTGGATGAAGCAAGATTTCGCGAGTTAAGGCATGAGCTAAATATCATTGATTCGAGCAATGTTGCTTGAACCCTTGCACACCCCACCGTACTCAACATGTTGTCTTGTTTAGATGTAGGCATGGACATAGGGGGAGTGATGTTCTCTCAATGAACTCTCCCTTCCCCATTATGCATAAATTGATCAAGTCTTTCATATTAGTCATGTTTGATGGTACTTGTGCTTCAAAGACGAGTTTTGGTCATGGACCCAAGGATAATTCTTCGCGGTGCCATACCAATTGACTCAAACATAGGTGGCCTCGGCCACCGTCCTCTTTTGGGGAGGTTGGAGTTAGCATTTTTTTCTCGTATTGTTTTCTCTCGTTCTTTCTTTGCTCTTTGCGTTGGGTTCTCCTAGGGTGTTGCTTCTCTCCTGTTTCGTGCTCTTTCTTCCCCCTTCGGATCACACTCATTTGATCTTGGCTTGGGCATAGGTGGTCGGGCGGTACAACCGGGATCACGGGCGGTTCCACCGCTGGTACCTGGTTGTGCCGTCCCAATAGGACTCCATTCGGTGTTTGGGCGGTTCCACCGCTCAAACCCATGGTAACCTACGTCCGGTACTACCGGTGGACTCTGGGCGGTACTACCGCTGCCTTCCAAGCACCGGAAGTACTGTATCCAACCACCGGTCTGTAAAAATTCCCAAACTAATTTGATTAAATCGGATATATTTCATGTTTTCCAGAAATATGTTCCTCCATCCCTACTTCATCACCTAACCCTCTGTACTTTTCTCTCTATTTCTGTTTTTGCAACAAATAGAAGTTAATAAGGGAGGGAGAGGGAGTTTGCGCCGCCGGCCTCCTGGGCCTCCCAACCTCTCAGACGGGCCCACCCGAGGCCATCCTTTCCCAAGCCGGCCCATTCTTCCAGCGTAGACCACCTAGGCCAGCCGCACCCTTTTTCTCTAACCCTAGCCGCCAGGAGAGCGCAACGCACACATCCCGATCCCCATCTCCCTCGTCTCTCCTGCACGATTCCCACGACCCTCCCCCTCTCGTTCTACTAGCGCCGCCACATGCTTCGCACAGGGAGAGGAGCTCCTGCGCCAACACCGCCGACTCAGCCACCTCGCTCCCTTCCCCCGTCCCTCCAGTGCCGCCGTCGCCCCACCACCATTCGGCTCCTTCGCCGGAGGCTGCCGACGGGGCCCTGCCAGACACTGTGCGAACGGAGCCACGTCGCCTCCGGCCATGGCGCCCGCGTTGGCGACCCGACCTGCCCTGCACAATCTCACCGACGCCCGTCGTCCCCTCTGCTCTACCCTGCCTCTGCTGCCGCCCATGGCCCGACGCCCGTCGCCCCTTCTGCTTCCCTGCTCCAAAACGGCTGCCAAGCCTCTCCTCGTCCAGTGTCACCGCCCGATGCGCGAGCTCCGCTGCCCCTGCTTCCGTCGAGCTGTGTGGCTCCCCCACCATCTTCAGCCGCTCCCGCCTGCAGCACCCTCAACCTGCGACCTTCATCGACCTCGCCTCGTGCACGACGTCGACCACCTCCTCTGCTCCAGGTGTGGACACCTCCTGCTCGAGACCCCACCTTCGGCCTCGCCATGGTTCCCCTGCACAAGCTGCGTCCGTCAAGGATGTTGCCCCGCTGCCTTCTCTTGTCGAGACCGAGACCCCGTGAGAGTCAAGCTCTTCCACGATGCCCGAACGACTACGGGCTGGGACGCCAAGTCCAACGACCATTGAACAGGGAACATCGCCAAGTACCACGACAGACCGCCAAGTACCCTTTCGAATCCGTCGAGACCGCCAAGTGAAATACTACCATCACTCCAAGATCCGAACGGTTTCGACGACATGAACATCTACGGAACGTTTACGACTATATGATGAACCGACAAGGCCGGCTACAACCCTTGTACCACTACTATCGCTAAGTACCACGACGAGTGAAGCATAGTACCTGTACGTTTGCCATGTACATCGACCGTCACCGAAGACCCGCGTAGCACTAATGCCAAGTTCCCCTACCGTCGCCCTCGGAAACATCGAATGCGTCAAGTCCTTCTCCGAGACATGTACCACTACTTCCTCTACCATCGCGAGAACGTCTACTTCCTCTACTTTGCACCGACTCGTTCCGCCTCGAAATGCACCCTTGGAAGGTATAATTGCCGGACCAACCACCGTGGACAAATGCATGTTGTATGTGATGTCCGCGTTTGCACCGTGTCCGAGTTGTCATTACACGTCTCCCCTCGTTTGCCATACCGGCGACCCGTGGGAACCTAGTATCCGGGATCACCCCACCATCCTTGCGTGACTCGCTCCCGTCACACTTTCTTTTCACCGGCATCTCAATCGAGTTACCGGAACCGGAGTGTTGCCATGGCACCATTTCTGTTTCGTCGCCGTGGCACCCCTTTCTTTGTACCACGGTGACAAATGCTTCAATAAAATGCTCTTATCAACTTTTTCATAAATATTGCATAAAACTTGCACATGTCATCCGCACCATGATAACAACAATTAAAATGTTTAAAACTGTTGTTTGCATTAATTACTAAATGCACGTGGGGATTTACCGGATTTGTTGTTTGTTATATCCGGCCTCATTTAAATTGTTTAAATGGTATAGTTTTGTTATGATTCACCTCTTGCCATGTTAACCAACATTAAAAATTGTTGAGTACCTAACCGAGAGAGAACTAAATAATTGATGTGGTGTTCCGTCAATATGCAACGAGTTGCATATTGAGCTCCACTTTATTTGTAGTTTTGTTTGTGCACTTTGCCATGCCATGCTTCATTAAACCGGACATCATCATTCTTGGCTGTGCATCATGCCATGTTGATGTTATGGTTGTTTACTATGTTGTTTGCTTCTTTCCAGTGTTGCTTCTTCGGGTTAGTTCCGATAACGTCGCGTTTGTGAGGACTTGTTCATCTACGTCTGTTTGTCTTCTTCATGGACTCGTTCTTCCTTGCGGGATTTCAGGCAAGATGACCATACCCTCGAAATCACTTCTATCTTTGCTTGCTAGTTGCTCGCTCTTTTGCTATGCCTATGCTGCGATACCTACCACTTGCTTATCATGCCTCCCATATTGTTGAACCAAGCCTCTAACCCACCTTGTCCTAGCAAACCGTTGATTGGCTATGTTACCGCTTTGCTCAGCCCCTCTTATAGCGTTGTTAGTTGCAGGTGAAGATTGAAGTTTGTTCCTTGTTGGAACATGGGGATGTTGTTCCTTGTTGGAACATGTTTACTTGTTGGGATATCACAATATCTCTTATTTAATTAATGCATCTATATACTTGGTAAAGGGTGGAAGGCTCGGCCTTATGCCTGGTGTTTTGTTCCACTCTTGCCGCCCTAGTTTCCGTCATATCGGTGTTATGTTCCTGGATTTTGTGTTCCTTACACGGTTGGGTAATAATGGGAACCCCTTGACAGTTCGCCTTGAATAAAACTCCTCCAACAATGCCCAACATTGGTTTTACCATTTGCCACCTAGCCTTTTCTTTTCCCTTGGGAGTCGCGCTCCTGAGGGTCATCATTATTTTACCCCCCCGGGCCAGTGCTCCTCTGAGTGTTGGTCCAAACTAGAGTCCTGTGCAGCGCCCCCTCGGGGAAACTCGAGGTTTGGTTTTAGTTGTATGGAGCGCTCATCTGAGTGTGCCCTGAGAACGAGATATGTGCAGCTCCTATCGGGATTTGTCGGCACATTCGGGCGGTGTTGCTGGTTTAGTTTTACCATTGTCGAAATGTCTTGTAACCGGGATTCCGAGTCTGATCGGGTCTTCCCGCTAGAAGGAATATCCTTCGTTGACCGTGAGAGCTTGTGATGGGCTATGTTGGGACACCCCTGTAGGGATTTGAACTTTCGAAAGCCGTGCCCGCGGTTATGGGCAGATGGGAATTTGTTAATGTCCGGTTGTAGAAAACCTGAAGTTGACCTTAATTAAAATACATCAACCGCGTGTGTAACCATGATGGTCTCTTTCCGGCGGAGTCCAGGAAGTCAACACGGTGTTGGAGTTATGTTTGACGTAGGTTGTTCTAGGATCACTTCCTGATCATAGTTTATTGACCGTGCTTTGCCTCCTCTTCTCGCTCTCATTTGCGTATGTTAGCCACCATATATGCTAGTCGCTTGCTGCAGCTCCACCTCATACCTTTACGTTACCCATAAGCTTAAATAGTCTTGATCGCGAGGGTGTGAGATCGCTGAGTCCCCGTGACTCACAGATACTTCCAAAACCAGCTTGCAGGTGCCGATGAGACTGTGCAGATGACGCAACCAAGCTCAGGAGGAGCTCGATGAAGATCGTTTCCTTTGTGTTGTTTCGTTCTAGTTGATCAGTAGTGGAGCCCAGTTGGGGTCGATCGGGGACCTTGTCGCGTTTGGGGTTCTTCTTTTAATTTGGTTCCGTAGTCGGACCTTGACTGTATTTGGATGATGTAATGCTTTATTCATGTATTTGTGTGAAGTGGCAATTCTAAGCCAACTATATATCTTTTCCCTTATTGTATTACATGGGTTGTTTGCGAAGATTACCTCACTTGCGACATTGCTTTCAATGCGGTTATGCCTCTAAGTCGTGCTTCGACACGTGGGAGATATAGCCACATCAAGGGCGTTACAGTTTGCACCACGTCTCAATGTGAGAAAGGGAAATGCACTGTACCGTAGAAGCTAGAAAATTGCGAAAAGGTAAGAGTGCGTATAAGTGACCCAATTTCTTCTTTTATTCTCCCAGTGAAATAGTTTTCGCGTCTCCTTGTTCATATCAATCCAAGTCTTCTTCCCGTGAGTGGCTGGTTGTCACCTCATAATTTGAGATGTATTCCATAAGACCATATCAAGCGTATTCCTTTCATTGTTGATGTTCCAAAAACTCCGTTTGACCCTTCTCCTAAAGATGCTTTTTCAAACTCTTTTGTGGCAGAAGTTGGCATTTTCTTCTCCATTCTTTTATTTTAATCATCTATCTTCTATTTCTCTCCCTCCCGGAGGAATTGTGTTGCTGCTCTCTTCAAACCTTCTTCTTGTCCTTGTCATGCTTATCCTTTTAACCGGAGTGTTGTGCCCCTTTGCTCAAGCTCTTTCATTTTATCAAGTCTTTCATCTCTTTTCAACCGAAGTGTTGTCTGAATTTGTAATTCCTTGTTCCTCTTCCCTACTGGAGTGCTTTCAACTTCATTTATCTCCGTTTTATTCTTTTCTCGATATGGCTTAACATTTTCAAGGTTCTTTGTTTTCACTCATTGGTCAAAGAAGCAACTTAGTCTTACCTCTTCTCTTTCTCTTCCGTTTTCCCTCTGGTGCCATTCTAGATCTCGGGACGAGATCCTCTCATAGTGGTGGTGTGTTGTAACGCCATAAGACCGATGCTCCAGACGCCGTCCATGTTTCTCCTTGTCGCCGTGTGTTATCTTAAATTGTTGCATCATCATGCTTGTGTTATCTTTTATTTTCACCTTGGCATTCCATCTTCATGTATGTTGCCATGTGCTTTTGCATCCATCATGTTCATGCGTGCTTGCTCGCTTGTGATGTTTGTTTTATTTTGCATCATGCATCTTCTCCATACCATTGTTGTGTTTGTTTAATTTAGTTGCTCGTGTGCACTGCAACTTCTGTTCTTCTCTTGATCCTTCGGTCAACCCCATCCTCACTTCCAACTTGGTTTCACCCAAGTTTCAAATCCCTATGCCACTTCCTTTTTTCCTTTTCTCTATTTATTTGAGTTGCAAATAGATTTGCTCAAATAAATGTTCATCTTTTGCCCATAAATCATATTTATTATGTAGGGTCATCCTATAAAATTTAAGCCCATTTGGCTTTAGTTTGGTTAAGTTATAAATTCATGCAAGTTTGAATTAAATTCGAACATGTTTAAATTTATAGTCTGTAAAAATTCCCAAACTAATTTGATTAAATCGGACATATTTCATGTTTTCCAGAAATATGTTCCTCCATCCCTACTTCATCACCTAACCCTTTGTACTTTTCTCTCTATTTCTGTTTTTGCAACAAATAGAAGTTAATAAGGGAGGGAGAGAGAGTTTGCGCCGCCGGCCTCCTGGGCCTCCCAACCTCTCACGCCGGCCCACCGGAGGCCATCCTTTCCCAGGCCGGCCCATTCTTCCAGCGTAGACCACCAAGGCTAGCCGCACCCTTTTTCTCTAACCCTAGCCGCCAGGAGAGCGCAACGCACACAGCCCGATCGCCATCTCCCTCGTCTCTCCTGCACGATTCCCACGACCCTCCCCCTCTCGTTCTCCTAGCGCCGCCACATGCTTCGCACAGGGAGAGGAGCTCCTGCGCCAGCACCCCCCACTCTGCCGCCTCGCTCCCTTCCCCCGTCCATCCAGTGCCGCCGTCGCCCCACCACCATTAGGCTCCTTCGCTGGAGGCTGCCGATGGGGCCCTGCCAGACACTATGCCACCGGAGCCACGTCGCCTCCGGCCATGGCGCCCGCGCCGGCGACCCGACCTGCCCTGCACCATCTCGACGACGCCCATCGTCCCCTCTGCTCTACCCTGCCTCTGCTGCCGCCCATGGCCCGACGCCCGTCGCCCCTTCTGCTTCCCTGCTCCAAAACGGCTGCCAAGCCTCTCCTCATCCAGTGTCACCGCCCGATGCGTGAGCTCCGCTGCCCCTGCTTCCGTCGAGCTATGTGGCTCCCCCACCATCTTCAGCCGCTCCCGCCTGCAGCACCCTCAACCTGCGACCTTCATCGACCTCGCCTCGTGCATGACGTCGACCACCTCCTCTGCTCCAGGTGTGGACACCTCCTGCTCGAGACCCCACCTTCGGCCTCGCCATGGTTCCCCTGCACAAGCTGCGTCCGTCAAGGACGTTGCCCCGCTGCCTTCTCTTGTCGAGACCGAGACCCCGTGAGCGTCAAGCTCTTCCACGATGCCCGAACGACTACGGGCTGGGACGCCAAGTCCAACGACCATTGAACAGGGAACATCGCCAAGTACCACGACAGACCGCTAAGTACCCTTTCGAATCCGTCGAGACCGCCAAGTGAACGACTACCATCACTCCAAGATCCGAACGGTTTCGACGACATGAACATCTACGGAACGTTTACGACTATATGATGAACCGGCAAGGCCGGCTATAGCCCTTGTACCACTACTATCGCTAAGTACCACGACGAGCGAAGCATAGTACCTGTACGTTTGCCATGTACATCGACCATCACCGAAGACCCGCGTAGCACTAATGCCAAGTTCCCCTACCGTCGCCCTCGGAAACATCGAATGCGTCAAGTCCTTCTCCGAGACATGTACCACTACTTCCTCTACCATCGCGAGAACGTCTACTTCCTCTACTTTGCACCGACTCGTTCCGCCTCGAAATGCACCCTTGGAAGGTATAACTGCCGGACCAACCATCGTGGACAAATGCATGTTGTATGTGATGTCCGCGTTTGCACCGTGTCCGAGTTGTCATTACACGTCTCCCCTCGTTTGCCATACCGTCGACCCGTGGGAACCTGGTATCCGGGATCACCCCACCATCCTTGCGTGACTCGCTCCCGTCACACTTTCTTTTCACCGGCATCTCAATCGAGTTACCGGAACCGGAGTGTTGCCATGGCACCATTTCCGTTTCGTCGCCGTGGCACCCCTTTCTTTGTACCACGGTGACAAATGCTTCAATAAAATGCTCTTATCAACTTTTTCATAAATATTGCATAAAACTTGCACATGTCATCCGCACCATGATAACAACAATTAAAATGTTTAAAACTGTTGTTTGCATTAATTACTAAATGCACGTGGGGATTTACCGGATTTGTTGTTTGTTATATCCGGCCTCATTTAAATTGTTTAAATGGTATAGTTTTGTTATGATTCACCTCTTGCCATGTTAACCAACATTAAAAATTGTTGAGTACCTAACCGAGAGAGAACTAAATAATTGATGTGGTGTTCCGTCAATATGCAACGAGTTGCATATTGAGCTCCACTTTATTTGTAGTTTTGTTTGTGCACTTTGCCATGCCATGCTTCATTAAACCGGACATCATCATTCTTGGCTGTGCATCATGCCATGTTGATGTTATGGTTGTTTACTATGTTGTTTGCTTCTTTCCAGTGTTGCTTCTTCGGGTTAGTTCCGATAACGTCGCGTTTGTGAGGACCTGTTCATCTACGTCTGTTTGTCTTCTTCATGGACTCGTTCTTCCTTGCGGGATTTCAGGCAAGATGACCATACCCTCGAAATCACTTCTATCTTTGCTTGCTAGTTGCTCGCTCTTTTGCTATGCCTATGCTGCGATACCTACCACTTGCTTATCATGCCTCCCATATTGTTGAACCAAGCCTCTAACCCACCTTGTCCTAGCAAACCGTTGATTGGCTATGTTACCGCTTTGCTCAGCCCCTCTTATAGCGTTGTTAGTTGCAGGTGAAGATTGAAGTTTGTTCCTTGTTGGAACATGGGGATGTTGTTCCTTGTTGGAACATGTTTACTTGTTGGGATATCACAATATCTCTTATTTAATTAATGCATCTATATACTTGGTAAAGGGTGGAAGGCTCGGCCTTATGCCTGGTGTTTTGTTCCACTCTTGCCGCCCTAGTTTCCGTCATATCGGTGTTATGTTCCTGGATTTTGTGTTCCTTACACGGTTGGGTAATAATGGGAACCCCTTGACAGTTCGCCTTGAATAAAACTCCTCCAACAATGCCCAACATTGGTTTTACCATTTGCCACCTAGCCTTTTCTTTTCCCTTGGGAGTCGCGCTCCTGAGGGTCATCATTATTTTACCCCCCCGGGCCAGTGCTCCTCTGAGTGTTGGTCCAAACTAGAGTCCTGTGCAGCGCCCCCTCGGGGAAACTCGAGGTTTGGTTTTAGTTGTATGGAGCGCTCATCTGAGTGTGCCCTGAGAACGAGATATGTGCAGCTCCTATCGGGATTTGTCGGCACATTCGGGCGGTGTTGCTGGTTTAGTTTTACCATTGTCGAAATGTCTTGTAACCGGGATTCCGAGTCTGATCGGGTCTTCCCGCTAGAAGGAATATCCTTCGTTGACCGTGAGAGCTTGTGATGGGCTATGTTGGGACACCCCTGTAGGGATTTGAACTTTCGAAAGCCGTGCCCGCGGTTATGGGCAGATGGGAATTTGTTAATGTCCGGTTGTAGAAAACCTGAAGTTGACCTTAATTAAAATACATCAACCGCGTGTGTAACCATGATGGTCTCTTTCCGGCGGAGTCCAGGAAGTCAACACGGTGTTGGAGTTATGTTTGACGTAGGTTGTTCTAGGATCACTTCCTGATCATAGTTTATTGACCGTGCTTTGCCTCCTCTTCTCGCTCTCATTTGCGTATGTTAGCCACCATATATGCTAGTCGCTTGCTGCAGCTCCACCTCATACCTTTACCTTACCCATAAGCTTAAATAGTCTTGATCGCGAGGGTGTGAGATTGCTGAGTCCCCGTGACTCATAGATACTTCCAAAACCAGCTTGCAGGTGCCGATGAGACTGTGCAGATGACGCAACCAAGCTCAGGAGGAGCTCGATGAAGATCTTTTCCTTTGTGTTGTTTCGTTCTAGTTGATCAGTAGTGGAGCCCAGTTGGGGTCGATCGGGGACCTTGTCGCGTTTGGGGTTCTTCTTTTAATTTGGTTCCGTAGTCGGACCTTGACTGTATTTGGATGATGTAATGCTTTATTCATGTATTTGTGTGAAGTGGCAATTGTAAGCCAACTATGTATCTTTTCCCTTATTGTATTACATGGGTTGTTTGCGAAGATTACCTCACTTGCGACATTGCTTTCAATGCGGTTATGCCTCTAAGTCGTCCTTCGACACGTGGGAGATATAGCCACATCGAGGGCGTTACAGTTTGCACCACGTCTCAATGTGAGAAAGGGAAATGCACAGTACCGTAGAAGCTAGAAAATTGCGAAAAGGTAAGAGTGCGTATAATCCATGCACTCACATTAGTCATACAGAACTCATATACTTATTGCAAAAGTTTATTAGCCCTCGAAGCAAAGTACTACTACACATGCGCCTAGGGGGATAGATTGGTAGGAAAAGACCATCGCTCGTCCCCGACCGCCACTCATAAGGAAGACAATAAAAAATAAATCATGCCCCAACATCATAGCATAACGAGAGACTATACATGCATGCTTCGGGAATCACAAACCTTAACACCAATATTCCTACTAGAGCATAACTACTCATCAACATAACAGATATCACATCATCATATCTCAAAACTATTACTAAGAATCAAGTTTATTTTGTCCAATGATCTTCATTACATTTTTTTCTTTATCCTTCTTGGATATCTATCACTTTGGGACTAATTTTCATGTGTTGCTTTTCATAAGCTCAAACAAATATAAGCGAAGATCATGAGCATAATATTTCTTTCTCTCAAAATAATTTAAGTGAAGCAAGAGAGAATTTCTTCAAAATTTTACTAACTCTCAAATAAATCTAAGTGAAGCAAGATATCATTTCTTCAAAAATACTAAGCACACCGTGCTCAAAAAGATATAAGTGAAGCACTAGAGCAAGTCCTAGCTCATAAAAGATTTAAGTGAAGCATAGAGAGCAATTCTAACAAGTCATGACATAATTTTGGTTCTCTCGAATAGGTGTGTCCAGCATGGATTGATGAATTAAAACACAAAATAAAACAAGCAAATACTCATATCATACAAGACGCTCCAAGCAAAGCACATATCATGTGACAAATAAAAATATAGTCTCGAGTAAAATACCGATAGTTGTTGGAAGAAAGCAGGGATGCCACTCGGGGGCATCCCCAAGCTTAGTTGGTTGCTCATTTTTGGATAATAGCTTGGGATGTCGGGGCATCGCCAAGCTTAGGCTCTTCCATCCTTCCTTCATCCATCGTAAGATAACCCAAAACTTGAAAACTTCAATCACACAAAACTCAACAAAACCTTCGTGAGATCCGCTAGTATGAGAATAATAAACCACTACTATAAGTGATGTATCAAACCAATTCACATTTTTTTTGTATTATATCTACTGTATTCCAACTTTTGTATTGCAAAATAAGCACACAACACAAAGAAAATAGAATCTGTCAAAACAGAACAGTGTGTAGCAATCTGACTATTTCGAATAGTTTTGTAACTCCAAAAATTCTGAAAAAATTAGGACGGCCTGAGAAATTTGTATATTGATCTACTTCAAGTGGAATGGTTATTTTATCGCTCTCTAGTAAAAAATGAAAATTAATTTCATGAGCATAAAAGTCTCTATTTTTTCAGCAAGATCAAACAACTATCACCCAAGACGATCCTAAAGGCTTTACTTGGCAGAAACACTAATTAAAACATAAAAAGACAATCATAAGAGTAGCATAATTGTGCTAACACACATGAACAGGAAGCAAAAAGAAAAAATAAATTTTTTATTCATTGGGTTGCCTCCCAACCAGCGCTATAGTTTTACACCCTTAGCCAAGCATAATATTTCAACAACGCTCACAGAACAGATAATAATCGAAACACAAAGAGAGCATCATGAAACATGTCACAAACACAGTAAATTCTAAGATACTTCATATGCATAGGAATTTTATAGGAAAACAAATTATCAAAATAATAAACATCTAGAATATGCATAGGAGTGAAATAAAACATTGACAATCTTAACATA
Organism: Triticum urartu; assembly: GCF_056163025.1. Taxonomy (NCBI): domain Eukaryota; kingdom Viridiplantae; phylum Streptophyta; class Magnoliopsida; order Poales; family Poaceae; genus Triticum; species Triticum urartu. Next base: position 115,065,015 of record NC_141875.1, on the reverse strand, counting down.
ACGAGAGGAAATTTAATAACATGAAAATTCTACAACCATATTTTCCTCTCTCAAAATAATTATATGTAGTATCATAATAAAATTCAATAACATAACTATCATATAATTTTTTTGTCTTTATGATCCACATGCATGCAAAGCTGACACTCTTCCGAAATAGTGGGATCATCAAATAAAGTCATATCCTCTCCAAGCCCACTTTTAACAAAAATGTCATAAGATTGAACACTCTACAAATATGTGGGATTATTTTTAGATAAAGTTGACATTCTTCCAAACCCACTTTTAATATTATCTCAAGCATATTCGTCATGAGGTTTAAATAAATTTTCAAGATCAGAAGAATCATTATCACCCCAATCATGATCATTGCAATAAGTAGTGGACATAGCAAAACAAGCATCCCCAAGCTAGGGGTTTTGAATATCACTAACACAATTGACATTAATAGAATTTATAGTAAAATAGTTGCAATCATGCTTTTCATTCAAGGAGCTATCATGAATCACTTCATAAATTTCTTCATCACAATTTTCAGATTCATGATTCTCAGGCAAAACTTCATAAAGATAGTTTAGTGCACTCAACTCACTAGCAATTGGTTCATCATGATTGGATCTTTTAAAAATATTAGCAAGTGGATGGGGATCCATATCAATAGATTTTTAGCAAGCAAAGATGCAAGCATATAAAAGGCACATGGCAAAACAAGCAAACAAAAGATCTCACGAGAAAAAAGGTGAACGGAAAAGAGGGCGAATAAAACGGCAAATTTTTGTGAAGTGGGAGAGAGGAAAATGAGAGGCAAATGGCAAATAATGTAAATTGCGAGGAGATGAGATTTGTGATTAGGATCCTGGTTATGATGAAGATCCTCCCCGGCAACGGCACCAGAAATTCCTTTTGATTGCTCTCTGACTATAGCGCGAGAAAAGCTCCTGTCTGCTAGAACTACATCGGTATTTCCCCAAAGAGGAAGGGATGATTGATGTATACTACACAACCTTCTTCTTGTAGACGTTGTTGGGCCTCCAAGTGCACAGGTTTGTAGGATAGTAGCAAATTTCCCTCAGGTGGATGACCTAAGGTTTATGAATCCGTAGGAGGCGCAGGATGAAGATAGTAGATAATAGTTTCTGCAATCTGAAAATATAAAAACAGCAAGGTAACTAATGGTAAAAGTGAGCGTAAACGGTATTGCAATGTGTTGGAACAAGGCCTAGGGTTCATACTTTCACTAGCGGAAGTTCCCTCAACAATAATAACATAATTGGATCATATAACTATCCCTCAACATGCAACAAAGAGTCACTCCAAAGTCACTAATAGCGGAGAATGAACAAAGAGATTACGGTAGGGTACGAAACCACCTGAAAGATATTCTTTCCAATCAATCCGTTGGGCTATTCCTATAGGTGTCACAAACAGCCCAAGAGTTCGTACTAGAATAACACCTTAAGACACAAATCAACCAAAGCCCTAATGTCACCTAGATACTCCAATGTCACCTCAAGTATCCGTGGGTATGATTATACGATATGCATCACACAATCTCAGATTCATCTATTCAACCAACACAAAGGACCTCAAAGAGTGCCCCAAAGTTTCTACCGGAGAATCACGACGAAAACGTGTGCCAACCCCTATGCATAGGTTCATGGGCGGAACCCGCAAGTTGATCACCAAAACATACATCAAGTGAATCACGTGGTATCCCATTGTCACCACAGATACGCACGACAAGACATACATCAAGTATCCTCAAATCTTTCAAGACTCAATCTGATAAGATAACTTCAAAGGGGAAACTCAATCCATTACAAGAGAGTAGAGGGGGGAAGAAACATCATAGATCTAACTATAATAGCAAAGCTCGCGATACATCAAGATCGTAGCATCTCAAGAACACGAGAGAGAGAGAGATCAAACACATAGCTACTGGTACATACCCTCAGCCCCGAGGGAGAACTACTCCCTTCTCGTCATGGAGAGCACCGGGATACTGAAGATGGCCACCGGAGAGGGATTGCCCCTTCCGGTAGAGTGCCGGAACGGGTCTAGATTAGCTTTCGGTGGCTACGGAGGCTTCTGGCGGCGGAACTCCTGATCTATTGTGCTCTCCGATGTTTTTAGGGTATATGGAGATATATAGGCGGAAGAAGTATGTCAGGGGGGGCACAAGGGGCCCACGAGGGTGGAGGGCGCGCCCAGGGGGTGGGCGCGCCCCGCTACCTTGTGGCCTCCTCGAAGCTTCCCTTACGTGCACTTCAAGTCTCCTGGGCTTCTTTCATTCCAAAAATGGGATCCGTGAAGTTTCAGGTCAATTGGACTCCGTTTGATTTTCCTTTTCTTCGAAACCCTAAAACAAGGTAAAAACAGAAACTGGCACTGGGCTCTGGGTTAATAGGTTAGTCCCAAAAATGATATAAAAGTGTATAATAAAGCCCAAAAACATCCAAAATAGAAGATAATATAGCATGGAGCAATCAAAAATTATAGATACGTTGGAGACGTATCAGCATCCCCATGCTTAATTCCTGCTCATCCTCGAGTAGGTAAATGATAAAAAAACAGAATTTTTGATGTGGAATGCTACTTGGCATAATTTCAATGTAATTCTTCATAATTGTGGCATGAATATTCAGATCCGAAAGATTCAAGACAAAAGTTCATATTGACATAAAAATAATAATACTTCAAGCGTACTAACTAAGCAATTATGTCTTCTCAAAATAACATGGCCAAAGAAAGTTCATCCCTACAAAATCATATAGTTTAGTCATGCTCCATTTTCGTCACACAAGAATGCTCTCATCATGCACAACCCCGATGACAAGCCAATTAATTGTTTCATACTTTAGTAATCTCAAACCTATAAACTTTCACGCAATATATGAGCGCGAGCCATGGACATAGCACTATGGGTGGAATAGAATATAATGAGGGGGTTATGTGGAGAAGACAAAAAGGGAGAAAGCCTCACATCAACGAGGCTAATCAATGGGCTATGGAGATGCCCATCGATTGATGTTAATGCAAGGAGTAGGGATTGCCATGCAACGGATGCACTAGAGCTATAAATGTATGAAAGCTCAACAAAAGAAACTAAGTGGGTGTGCATCCAACTTGCTTGCTCACGAACACCTAGGGCACTTGAGGAGGCCCATTGTTGGAATATACAAGACAAGTTCTATAATGAAAATTTCCCACTAGTATATGAAAGTGACAAAACAAGAGGCTCTCTATCATGAAGATCATGGTGCTACTTTGAAGCACAAGTGTGGCAAAGGATAGTAGCATTGTCTCTTCTCCCTTTTTCTCTCATTTTCATATATTTTTTCATTTTTTGGGGGGCCTTCTCTTTTTTATGGCCTTTCTCTTCTTTTTTTGGCCCTTTCTCTTTTTTATGACCTTTTCTCTTTTTTTATTCCTCACTTGGGACAATGCTCTAGAAAATGATGATCATCACACTTCTATTTATTTACAACTCAATGATTACAACTCGATACTAGAACAAAAGATGACTCTATATGAATGCCTCCGGCGGTGTACCGGGATATGCAATGAATCAAGAGTGACATGTACTAAAGAATTATGAACGGTGGCTTTGCCACAAATATGATGTCAACTACATGATCATGCAAAGCAATATGACAATGATGAATGTGTCATGATAAACGGAATGGTGGAAAGTTGCATGGCAATATATCTCGGAATGGCTATGGAAATGCCATAATAGGTAGGTATGGTGGCTGTTTTGAGGAAGATATAAGGAGGTTTATGTGTGAAAGATCGTATCATATCACGGGGTTTGGATGCACCGGCGAAGTTTGCACCAACTCTCAATGTGAGAAAGGGCAATGCACGGTACCGAAGAGGCTAGCAAGGATGGAAGGGTGAGGGTGCGTATAATCCATGGACTCAACATTAGTCATAAAGAACTCACATACTTATTGTAAAAATCTACAAGTCATCAAAAACCTTGGCACTACGCGCATGCTCCTAGGGGGATAGATTGGTAGGAAAAGACCATCGCTCGTCCACGACCACCACTCATAAGGAAGACAATCAAATAACACCTCATGTTTCAAATTTGTTACATAACGTTTACCATACGTGCATGCTACAGGACTTGCAAACTTCAACACAAGTATTTCTCAATTTCACAACTACTCAACTATCACGACTTTGATATTATTACCTCCATGTCTCAAAACAATCATCAAGCATCAAACTTCTCTTAGTATTCAACACACTCATAAGAAAATTTTACTAATCTTGAATACCTAGCATATTAGGATTTTAAGAAAATTACCATGCTATTTAAGACTCTCAAAATAATATAAGTGAAGCATGAGAGTTCATCTATTTCTACAAAATAAAACCACCACCGTGCTCTAAAAGGATATAAGTGAAGCACTAGAGCAAATGACAAACTACTCCGAAAGATATAAGTGAAGATCAATGAGTAGTCGAATAATTATGCAACTATGTGAAGATTCTCTAACATTTACTAATTTCAGATCTTGGTATTTTATTTAAACAGCAAGCAAAACTAAATAAAATAAAATGACGCTCCAAGCAAAACACATATCATGTGGCGAATAAAAATATAGCTCCAAGTAAAGTTACCTATGAACGAAGAAGAAAGAGGGGATGCCTTCCGGGGCATCCCCAAGCTTAGGATTTTGGTTGTACTTGAATATTACCTTGGGGTGCCTTGGGAATCCCCAAGCTTAGGCTCTTGCCACTCCTTATTCCATAGTCCATCGAATCCTTACCCAAAACTTGAAAACTTCACAACACAAAACTTAACAGGAAACTCGTAAGCTCCGTTAGTGTAAGAAAATAAATCACCACTTCAAGGTACTGCAATGAACTCATTCTTTATTTATATTGGTGTTAAAACTACTGTATTCCAACTTCTCTATGGTTTATAAACTCTTTTACTAGCCATAGATTCATCAAAATAAGTAAACAACACATGAAAAACAGAATCTGTCAAAAGCAGAACAATCTGTAGTAATCTGGATCAAACGTATACTTCTGGAACTCATACAATTCTGAAATAAATTGCTGGAACTGAGGAATTTATCTATTAATCATCTGCAAAAAGAATTAACTAAATAGCACTCTCCAATAAAAAAATGGCAGCAATTCTCGTGAGCGCTAAAGTTTTTGTTTTTTACAGCAAGATCAACAAGACTTTCCCCATGTCTTCCCAAAGGTTCTACTTGGCACAAACACTAATTTAAAACATAAAAACTCAATCATAACAGAGTCTAGAAAAATTATTTATTACTAAACAGGAGCAAAAAGCAAGCAACAAAAATAAAGTTGGGTTGCCTCCCAACAAGCGCTATGGTTTAACGCCCCTAGCTAGGCATGATGGTTTCAATGATGCTCACATAAAGGATAAGAATTGAAACATAAAGAGAGCATCATGAAGAATATGACTATCACATTTAAGTCTAACATAATTACTGTGCATAGGGATTTTGTGAGCAAACAACTTATGGGAACAATAATCAACTAGCATAGGAGGGTAAAACAAGCATAACTTCGAAATTTAAGCACATAGAGAGGAAACTTGATATTATTGCAATTCCTACAAGCATATATTCCTCCCTCATAATAATTTTCAGTAGCATCATGAATTAATTCAACAATATAACCATAACTTAAAGCATTCTTTTCATGATCTACAAGCATAGAAAATTTACTACTCTCCACATAAGCAAAATTCTTCTCATGAATAATAGTGGGAGCAAACTCAACAAAATAACAATCATGTGATTGAAAATTAAGATCAAGATGACAAGGTTCATTGTTATTATTATTCTTTAAAGAATACGTGTCATCACAATAATCATCATAGATAGGAGGCATGCTTTCATCATAATAAATTTGCTCATCAAAACTTGGGGGACAAAGAATATCATCTTCATCAAACATAGCTTCCCCAAGCTTGTGGCTTTGCATACCATTAGCATCATGGATATTCAAAGAATTCATACTAACAACATTGCAATCATGCTCATCATTCAAATATTTGGTGCCAAACATTTTATAGATTTCTTCTTCTAGCACTTGAGCACAATTATCCTTTCCATCACACTCACGAAAGATATTAAAAAGATGAAGCGTATGAGGCAAACTTAATTCCATTTTTTAGTTTTCTTTTATAAACTAAACTAGTTATAAAACAAGAAACTAAAAGAATCGATTGCAAGATCTAAAGATATACCTTCAAGCACTCACCTCCCTGGCAACAGTGCCAGAAAAGTGCTTGATGTCTACTACACAACCTTCTTCTTGTAGACGTTGTTGGGCCTCCAAGTGCAGAGGTTTGTAGGATAGTAGAAAATTTCCCTCAAGTGGATGACCTAAGGTTTATCAATCCGTAGGAGGTGTTGGATGAAGATGGTCTCTCTCAAGCAATCCTGCAACCAAATAACAAAGAGTCTCTTGTGTCCCCAACACACCCAATACAATGGTAAATTGTATAGGTGCACTAGTTCGGCGAAGAGATGGTGATACAGGTGGTACATGGATAGTAGATAATAGTTTTTGTAATCTGAAAATATAAAAACAGCAAGGTAACTAATGGTAGAAGTGAGCGTAAACGGTATTGCAATGTGTTGGAACAAGGCCTAGGGTTCGTACTTTCACTAGTGCAAGTTCCCTCAACAATAATAACATAATTGGATCATATAACTATCCGTCAACATGCAACAAAGAGTCACTCCAAAGTCACTAATAGCGGAGAACGAACGAAGAGATTATGGTAGGGTACGAAACCACCTCAAAGTTATTCTTTCCAGTCAATCCGTTGGGCTATTCCTATAGGTGTCACAAACAGCCCTAGAGTTCATACTAGAATAACACCTTAAGACACAAATGAACCAAAACCCTAATGTCACCTAGATACTCCAATGTCACCTCAAGTATCTGTGGGTATGATTATACGATATGCATCACACAATCTCAGATTCATCTATTCAACCAACACAAAGGACCTCAAAGAGTGCCCCATAGTTTCTACCAGAGAATCACGACGAAAACGTGTGCCAACCCCTATGCATAGGTTCATGGGTGGAACCCGCAAGTTGATCACCAAAACATACATCAAGTGAATCACTCGGTATCCCATTGTCACCACAGATACGCACGGCAAGACATACATCAAGTGTTCTCAAATCTTTAAAGACTCAAACCGATAAGATAACTTCAAAGGGGAAACTCAATCCATTACAAGAGAGTAGAGGGGGGAAGAAACATCATAGGCTCTAACTATAATAGCAAAGCTCGCGATACATCAAGATCGTATCACCTCAAGAACACAAGAGAGAGAGAGAGATCAAACACATAGCTACTGGTACATATCCTTAGCCCCGAGGGAGAACTACTCCCTTCTCATCATGGAGAGCACCGGGATGATGAAGATGGCCACCGGAGAGGGATTGCCCCCTCCGGCAGGGTGCCGGAACAGGTCTAGATTAGCTTTCGGTGGCTACGGAGGCTTATGGCGGCGGAACTCCCGATCTATTGTGCTCTCCGATGTTTTTAGGGTATATGGAGATATATAGGTGGAACAAATACGTCAGCGGGGCCACGAGGGGCCCACGAGGGTGGAGGGCGCGCCCAGGGGGGTGGGCGCGCCCCCCTACCTCGTGGCCTCCTCGAAGCTTCCCTTACGTGCACTTCAAGTCTTCTGGGCTTCTTTCCTTCCAAAAAAGGGTTCCGTGAAGTTTCAGGTCAATTGGACTCAGTTTGATTTTCCTTTTCTTCGAAACCCTAAAACAAGGTAAAAACAGAAACTGGCACTGGGCTCTGGGTTAATAGGTTAGTCCCCAAAATGATATCGAAGTGTATAACAAAGCCCAAAAACATCCAAAACACAAGATAATATAGCATGGAGCAATAAAAAATTATAGGTACGTTGGAGACGTATCAGCATCCCCAGGCTTAATTCCTGCTCGTTCTCGAGTAGGTAAATGATAAAAAATAGAATTTTTGATGTGGAATGCTACTTGGCATAATTTCAATGTAATTCTTCTTAATTGTGGCATGAATATTCAGATCTGAAAGATTCAAGACAAAAGTTCATATTGACATAAAAATAATAATACTTTGAGCATACTAACTAAGCAATTATGTCTTCTCAAAATAACATGGCCAAAGAAAGTTCATCCCTACAAAATCATATAGTTTAGTCATGCTATATTTTTGTCACACAAGAATGCTCTCATCATGCACAACCCCGATGACAAGCCAAGCAATTGTTTCATACTTTAGTAATCTCAAACCTATAAACTTTCATGCAATATATGAGCGCGAGCCATGGACATAGCAGTATGGGTGGAATAGAATATAATCAGGGGGTTATGTGGAGAAGACATGTAACATCCCAAATTTGCAATTTGGATTGTTATACACTAGATCATCATTGCATATCATATTTTATTGCATTTTGGTTGATCCTAGAAAATTCTACGCAACTCAAGGACCCTCGGAGAGAGTTGGGGATTTAGTTATTTTCATATTTGAGTTTTTCTCAAATTTTGAAAATAGGATCATTTGATTTTATTTATTTTATCTTCAATTATTTCTATTACAAAAATATGAGAGAGGGAATAAAATGACTTTCCCAAAATAAATAAATATTGAGGATTTAATAAAAAATCAAATAAGATTTTATTTTGGTTTTATTTGCTATTTTATTTGAATTTAGGAAAAATGCACGTTTTTCAAAATTGCATTTAGGCCCCAAATAAATGTTCATCCTGTGCGGCTTGATTTTAGAAGCCGGGGAAAATTTATTTCGGGATTTTTGGAGTCCGTTAGTATTCCTTTTGTTTTTTTCTGAGCGTAATTATTTAAAAAAAAAGTCTGATCCGACTCTGGGCCGTAACCGGCCAGGACTCCGCCTGGCCGGGCTTTTAAATAGTTTCGCCGAGGCCCGAGCCAGCCGAAAGCCGCCCCTCCCCGAAACCCTAACCCTAGCGCCGCCCGCCGTCGCCGCCCGTCGCCGCCGCCAGCGCCGCCGCCCGCCGCCGCCGCCAGCGACGCCGCCCGCCGCCGCTGCCGCCTCGCCTCGCCGCCGCACCGCCCCACCTCCGCGCCGCCTCGCCGGACCGCCGAATCCGCCGCCGCCGGAGGTAGTTTTTCTCGCCGCCGCTTTTTCTCGAAAAACCGATCGGTTTTCCGTCGGTTTGTTAGGTTTTTTAGTTTTGGTTTTTAAATAGATCGGTTTTTCCGGTTTATTTAATTAGCGAGCGTTCGCCCGTTCGTTCGTTCTAATGAACACGTTCATCGTTTAGGCCCAGTTAATGAACGTTCGTTCGTTAATCTGTTCGTCATTTTTCTTTTTCTCGGATTAAATCTGCGATTTTTCTGATCGTGATTCCTGATCCGATTTTCGTTTTAGTCTAACTTTTTGCTCGTTTATCGGAATCAGGCGATTCAAGCGCCTGGAGTTTCATCTCGAAATCCTCTTTCCGTTTAACCAACTCAAAGAAGTTTTTTCCACTGTAAAAAATTGCCCTAGATCCAGAATAGTAAACGAAGTTTGTTTCTTTTGCCGTTTGTCTTTCGTTGCTTCATTCGATTTGATTCTTTTTGCCAACCGGAGTTCTTAAGTTGAACTTTCTGGTTAGATCTCTTATTCGAGTTTTACCTGTGCATTAGTTGGGTACTTATTGTATGCTTGTTTGTTTGCGATAGAGTACCCGGAGTGTGCCGCTTGCTACTTCGAATCGCTAGGTTTTGCGGATCATCAGCAAGGCAAGTAACACTTTGATCATACTTCCAACTACCTAGTTTTTATTGCATTAGATCAATCCTCACGCATTGCATGATTAGGATCTAATTAAATTGTGGATTTGGGAAGTACATGAGGTAGTACCTATTACCTGTTTTATTATCAAACCTTTGGGAGTTAATTCTATGTTTGCTTATTATGCCATGCTGTGCTAGTAGACGTGGATTGGGTGAGTGTATCCATGACAGATGTGATATTGTTAAATTAATGGTTTATCTAAGGTGGCAACTTAAATACACATCTGGGTGGATTGAGGCACCTGTTTATTCCAGCGATTGCCTGTTTTCTTTTGGACCGCCACCCAGGCTCAAAGGGATCATGAGATTATTCATGCTAGAAACTTCCGTGTGCAGCCACAAGCTACTATGGGCTCTAGCATAGTTGACTAAGTTGTGCGAACTCTTACAGTGGTAGACTAGCAGATGTAGGGGAAAGTAGGTGTAACGGTCTACCCGATCATAAGGTGCTAGCGCTTCCGAAAGACTATGTCTCGGTCATCCGTTTCTCAAACACCATGTAGTGCGAGAAATCAAACGGAGGCGATCGAGTCTTGTGGGGAAAAGTGCGTAAACCTCTGCAGAGTGTATAAACTAATCATGATTAGCCGTGTCCCCGGCTATGGACATCTTGAGTATCTAGTACCTGGATTTTCATGTGAATCTCATCATGTTACTCTAATTAATTTTGTTGGGTTTTGTTTAATGATGATGCTTAATTGGGATTGAGAATGCTGTCAACCATTCTCAATGTTTAACAACTACCATGATAGTTAGATAAAATTTTATTCCTTTGCAGTAGGGAAAAATTGGCTTTACGCAAAACTGTAACCATAGAGCTTTCCACCGGCCAAATATGCATATAGTATAGCCTGTTTCATTCCATTACTCTCTATGTGTTACATTGCCAGCATATTCCATGTGCTGACCCGTTTCGGGTTGCAACGTTAATGTTGCAGACTTTTCAGACGACGATTAAGGTGCTTTTAGGTCGTGGTTCTATACTCAGTGATGCCGTTGGAGTCGATGGACTCACTTATCTTCCAAGCCTTCCACTCTTATCGCTATTAGATGGCCTTAAGCCATATTTATTGTAATAAGTTCTCTTTTGAGACACTCGATGTAATAAGTGTGTGATTGCTACTCTGTTATAAATCCTTCAAGTACTGTGTGGTGTCAGCATTACTGATCCAGGGATGACACCTGAGCACAGAGATTGGACCGTTTGTGGTCTGGTCGCTACAAGATGGTATCAGAGCACACGCTGACTGTAGGACACGGCCCCTAAGCTAAAGACCTAGATCACCACTCACTCTCTTCTCTTTTTGACTTCTCATCTTTTCTACTCTTTTAGGATTGTGGATGCAAGGAACAAGTTCATGCAACCAGATGAAGATACACCCTTTGGACGTCACTTGAAGGAAGTCACTAGATACCTGAACATAGGAGTACCAAGCTTCACCAGAACTTACAACGCCACTCTACCTAAAGAAGAGCGCTGGATGATTCAAGTTCAAGTTCCAGGAAGGACGTTCATGCTAGTCACTGAGCCCGTAGAGTTTTCTTTTGATGCACCAACTTGGAGTCTAGGAAAGAGCATGGCAGCTCACATCGCCATGGCACGCATTGGAGAAGTTTACCGCAATGATCTCAAGGATACTATCTACCAGATTTCTGGGCGCCGAGATGAGCACTGGGAGATGATCAGCACCAGGAAGGATAGATCAGTGGCAACTTTTATCCAGGAGTTAAACCAGCACATTCGACATCAGGAGAACCAGATGTGCGCCGACATGATAGATCTGAAGAAGGCGAGGACAAGAATCAAGGAATTGGAGGAAGAACTCAAGCCTACACGTGAAGATTATGAAGAGGAAATCAAAGTATTAGTGGAGAAGAATGACGATCTGATCAAGAAGATTGGAATATTCATGGGAGGCCCTACGCCAGTAGAGGAAGACGAAGAACCCAAGGAGATTCGTCCGGAAGACTACATCATCATCGACGACACCGACTCGGATCTAGATGATAGCGATGATGACTATGTTGATGAAGCTGGAGCAGATATCATGGAGTCTGCAACCGAAGAATATTTCTAGAAGACCACCCCAACAGTAGTAGTAGTCCACCATGTAAATATAGTAGTCCGAGCACTTTTGCGATAGTTAGATCGATTTTATGCCCTTGTTTGATTGATTGAATGAAGTGAATTGTTTGCTTTTGCCTCATGTGCATATGGGTAGTGTTTTCTCGTTAGACCCCCTCTATTCTTAAATCTCATCTTTTCTAAACCCTCAGATGCCTCCGAGACGTGACCCCAGATTTACCTTCCCACCAGAGCTCACTCAGTTGATCTAGCAGCAGAACACATTGATGCAGTTGCTAGTCCAGAATCAGAATAAGGGGAACAACCACTGGTAGAAAAAGGGCCTGTTGTCCCGGTTCGTAATGGCCTTTTGTCCCGGTTCCTGAACCGGGACTAAAGGGTCGGTACTAATGCCCTGCCCCTTTAGTCCCGGTTCAATCCAGAACCGGGACTAATGGGCCTCCACGTGGCCTGTGCGCGGAGCCCAGGCAGGAGACCCTTTGGTCCCGGTTGGTGGCACCAACCGGGACCAATAGGAATCCACGCGTCAGCATTTCTGTGGCTGGGGTTTTTGTTTTTTTTAAAGGGGGGGGGGTTTGGGGGTTTTGGGGGGTTAATTTAGGTGTTTCATATATTGTGTTAGCTAGCTATAATTAATAGAGAGAAGTGTCCTCTCTTATGTCCGTGCTTGGTCGACGCTACGTACTATACATACGTATAGAGAGGACTAGACACGCTAGCTAGCTAGTAAGAAAACAAAGGAAACAGAAGACCGTTATGAACATATATGCATACAGAGAGAAGTGATATCGACCACCTCTCCTTCTCCGAGAGATTGGTCGAACAACAAGTTCTCGTATATCTATCCGACACTACCGGCTACATATATACAATAATTATCTCTTACAAATATAATCATACAGACTCATGGTCCACATAGTATTCTCCATCTTCAGCGATCACGTGGTCAAGAAAGAACGCCGCCAATTCCTATTGAATTGCTCGCATGCGAGCTGGTGCTAGGAGTTCATCCCGCTTCCGAAACATCTAATTTGAAGAAGGGGGTCAATACATATATATATGAATGAATGAAACTCAACACAAATGATGGTAATAAAATAAAATTGTGAATGTTGTTATTTACGTACTTCATATTGTTCGTCAGTGTAGCCCCGCTCACAGGTCGTGTGCCGGATGGACTCGCAAACGTAGTATCCACAGAAATCATTCCCTTTTTCCTGCCACAACCACTTTACAGGAAATAGAGGTTAATCAAACTAATAAGCAAGAATGCCAAATCAATAGGATATGCGTGGAACATGCTACTATAGTACTTACTTTCGGGTGTCTAAATTGCAGCTTCTTCGGGAGTCCTGGAGCTTTTTTGGAGAATTTTTTCCAAACCCTGCCAGACAAAGTAAACAATTACTTGATATATCAGGAAATGAACAAAGTTGCTGATATGGTGGATAATGATCGATTTAACTTACTTCTCGAGCATTTGAGTCATGTCCGCATAGTCCTGGGGATCTTTTCGTTTTGAGTCTAAGACAGTTACTAGTCCCTGCTCAAGATTAATCTCTAGGAGAATATAGTGGTAACTGCACACACATGCATAACTCATCAATTACATTACTATAACCTTGACTAATATATATATATAAGGGAAACCGAATACGCACAAGATAGTAACACTCACTTGAAGTTGTAAGGAAAGAGTATTATATCTTTGTTTTCATTTATTACCAATGATCGTAGCAAGTTGGCCTCGGTATCTGCGGCATGAAATTTAACTTGAGTTGCATCTATGAGATATGTGTTAATGAACCCAATATCACCGACTTGTCTTTTCTTCAATTCGGTGATCTTCAATCTGCATAATATAGTGAGGATGATTATAAATACATGCAATGAAAGAGCTGAGCTATATAGAGAGACTTAATGACAGAAGTAGTACTACTTACATACAGTAGCAGGTGAGCATTGTTTTATCGAGGGCAAATTGATTGAAAAACTGAAAGAACTCCTCAAATGGAACAGGCAACAGTTCAATTCCAACAAGGTCATGCTCCTTTTTAACTTTCACATACATAGTACTCCTCCCCCCAGAGTCTCTGCAGATTTTCAAGTACCAATCATTCAATCTTCGCATCATCGTTGATAGAGATCTTTCATCTTTGATGAGAGGCTTCCCGTACTCGTATCTTTGTATCTGCACCTCCATGGGTTCATAATGTACATCGTCGGTCAGGTAATCGGCAAGATTGCTATAACCGGGCACCATCCTCGGATCATTAGCGACGTTGTCGCTAGGCACCTTGAGCGGGGGGCACGATTGCTTCGCTTGTTCACCGAGCTGGGCAATTTGTTTCCCAGCTTGTCGTTCTTTTAGCCTTTGATCACTGATAGTACTTCCCGATTGCTCCGCTTCGGAAAATTCCTTTCCAATAATGCGCTCATAGTTTCCTTTTGGCGGAGACTTGGGTGGTTTTGTCAGGGCAGCCAGAGTGCACTTCGCTTTCACCGGATCTACCTTCTCCTCTGGAGGTGGATGTCTCTTTGCTTTCAACCCTTGAAACCAGTCATCCACTTCGGTTCACGCGATCTTCGCGTTCTCCTCCAGGGTCCTCTCGTACGGTAACTTCTCTGGAGTCTTCAGAGAAGGACCGAATCTGTATGTCCTCCTGCCTCTGGCTGTACTGCTAGACGCCGGCCGAGCAGACGGAGCGGCTGTCTTCTTTACTTGATTATGAGGCGGAGGAGAAAGACTACGACACGCCGGAGCAGCCGGAGCGGCGGCAGGGTCTCTTACGCCCTTGCTGACGAGGCGGAGAAGGAGGAGGCTGGCTGCTCGGGCGCGTCGGCGCGGGCGGAGAAGGAGGCGGAGTGCCGCCACGCGCCGGAGAAGGAGCCGGTCAAGTGCCCTGATCGTCACTCGCCGGAGGAGGAGGCGGTGGAGGAGGCGGAGTGCCCTGACTCGCCGAAGGAGGAGGCGGTGGAGGAGGCGGAGTGCCCTGACTTGCCGGAGGAGGAGGAGGAGGCGGTGGTGTCCAGTTTGGAAGGTTGATGAGCTCCTTCCGCCATAGGCATGGAGTCTTCAGAGCAGACCCTAGCCTAGTCTCCCCTTCACCGGTAGGGTGGTCAAGCTAGAGGTCCTCAAATCCCTCCGTTATTTCATCCACCATCACCCTAGCATATCCTTTTGGAATCGGCCGGCAGTGAAAAGTTGCGCTGGGTTCAGTAGGATAAACAGAGCCAACAGCCACCTTGACCTTCAAATTCATCCATTGCGTCATAAGGTAGCAATTTTGAGACTCCGTGATAGCATCCATGGGATAGCTGGCAGGAGCTGTCAAGGCATGCTCCGGCTGAAGTAGCTCGGTGGAAGACACGCTGCTTCTCCGCTGAGATGGCGGGGTAGCTTCGGGGGAAGCTTCGGCAGTACATTTGTTCCGATTTGCTTCTCGTTCCTCTATCGCTTGTACCCTTGCTTGCAGCGCCTGCATTTGGGTCTGCTGCAATTTTTACCTCCTCTCCTGGGATTTGTAACCGCCTGCGTCCGGAAACCCAACCTTCCACGGAATGGAGCCTGCCGTGCCTCGTGTCCGTCCAGGGTGCTCAGGATTCTTGAGGGCCATTGTGAGCTCGTCGTTCTCTCTATCTAGAAAGAACGTCCCTTGTTGCGCTTCGTCGATATACTGCTGAAGCTTCCTGACTGGTATGTCCATTTGATCATTCGTCCAAATGCACTTCCCTGTTACAGGGTCCAAGGTTCCGCCAGCCCCGAAGAACCAAGTCCGGCAATGGTCTGGCTAGTTAATTGTCTCTGGTTCGATCTCTTTATCAACCAGATCATTCTCAGTCTTGGCCCACTTAGGCCGGGCTACGAGGTAGCCACCTGACCCCGTGCGATGGTGATGCTTCTTCTTCGCAGCATTTTGCTTGTTTGTCGCCGACATCTTCTTACTCTTTTCCGATGTCTTGTGGGCCACAAATGCGGGCCAGTGATCTCTGATCTTCTCATATCTGCCCTTGAATTCTGGTGTCTCTTTATTTTTGACAAACTTATTCAGCTCTTTCTTCCACCTCCTGAATAGTTCTTCCATCCTCTTAAGAGCAAAAGACTTGATTAATTGCTCTTTAACTGGCTTCTCTCGATCATCCTCTGGCGGTTGGGTGAAATTTGACTTCAGCTCAGTCCAAAGATCATGTTTCTGCATATCATTGACATAAGACACCTCAGGGTCTTCTGTAGCCGGCTTTAACCATTGCTGGATGCTGATCGGGATCTTGTCCCTAACTAAAACCCCGCACTGAGCAACAAATGCGCTCTTTGTCCGGAGGGGTTCAATCGGTTGGCCGTCAGGCGCGATTGCTATGATCTCAAACTTTTCATCCGAGCTCAACTTTTTCTTTGGGCCTCGCCTCTTTACCGAAGTTGTGCTCGATCCGGAGGGCTAGAAAAAAGAACAAATACTTAATTAATATGTATACATACCAAAACAATGAATGCATCAATTAGCTAGTCAACAGAAGCTTAACTAATATATATACCTGGCCGGACTCGGTTCGGTCACCGGAGACGTCATCACGGTCTCCTTCTTGCACCAGCATTGGGTCACCGGAGCTGTCCTCACGGTCTCCTTCTTGCACCGGCATTAGGTCACCGGAGCCATCATAATCATAGCCAGCTGCTTCCAGACCATCGGTATCGTCGAGAAACAACGAGCAGACGGCATCACTTCCTCGTGCGATTATGTCCCCCAACAACTCTTCTTGTACTTTGTCTTGGGCGGTGTCCATAGTTTCTACAAATATTTACAACATGGCAATTATTATTCAAACATGACAGATGGATATATTAGTGGCAAACGTAGAACTAATATTAATTAGTGGCCTCGACGCTGCTTCTCTAGGGTTTGGGGTGGCCTCGACACTGCTTCTCTAGGGTTTGGGGTGGCCTCGACAACGCTTCAAGGATAAAAAAAGAAGAGGAAGAAGAAAAAAAAGAGGAGAAGAAAGAATAGAGGAGTAACTCCTCTTTTTTTTCTTCTTCCTCTTTTTTTTTATCGGGAACGGGGGTCGTCGAGGGTCACCGACCGGTAGAGGAAACCCTAAATAGCAAGTATCGTGGGTGTGAGATACATGTGGCTGTCGGTGTCGGACACTACATCCACGTCCCACAAGTGACGTGGGCGTCGAAGCCCGCGCCACTTGTGGGACGTGGATGTAGTGTCCGACACCGACGGCCACATGTATCTCACACTGACGATACTTTCTATTTAGGGTTTCCTCTACCGCTCGGCGACCCTGACCCTCGACGACCCTCGTTCCCAATAAAATAAAGAAGAAGAAGAAGAAAAAAAGAGAACGAGGGTCGTCGAGGGTCAGGGTCGCCGAGCGGTAGAGGAAACCCTAAATATAAAGTATTGTCGGTGTGAGATACATGTACCGGCGGTGTCGGACACTACATCCACGTCCCACAAGTGGCGCGGGCTTCGACGCCCACGTCACTTGTGGGACGTGGATGTAGTGTCCGACACTGACGGCCACATGTATCTCACACCG
The DNA here is from genome assembly GCF_056163025.1 of Triticum urartu. Taxonomy (NCBI): domain Eukaryota; kingdom Viridiplantae; phylum Streptophyta; class Magnoliopsida; order Poales; family Poaceae; genus Triticum; species Triticum urartu. The sequence continues at coordinate 115,047,542 of NC_141875.1, read as the reverse complement.
ACGATACTTTCTATTTAGGGTTTCCTCTACCGCTCGGCGACCCTGACCCTCAACGACCCTCGTTCCCGATAAAATAAAGAGGAAGAAGAAGAAAAAAAAGAGAAGAAGACGAAGAAGAAGAAGAAAAAGAGGAGAATAAAGATTTCTTCTTCTCTTTTTTTTCTTCTTCTTCCTCTTTATTTTATCGGAAACGAGGGTCGTCGAGGGTCAAGGTCGCCGAACGGTAGAGGAAACCCTAAATAGCAAGTATTGTGGGTGTGAGATACATGTGGCCGTCGGTGTCGGACACTACATCCACGTCCCACAAGTGACGTGGGCATCGAAGCCCGCGCCACTTGTGGGACGTGGATGTAGTGTCCGACGCCGACGATACTTTCTATTTAGGGTTTCTCCTCTACCGCTCGGCGACCCTCGACGACCCTCGTTCCTGATAAAATAAAGAGGTAGAAGAAGAAAAAAAAGAGGAGAAGAAAGAATAGAGGAGAAGAACTCATCTATTCTTTCTTCTCCTCTTTTTTTTTCTTCTTCCTCTTCTTTTTTTATCCTCTTCTTCCTCTCATGTTCGATGACCCTCGATCCCTTGGCGACCCTAGACCCCCTCTCGACCCCCTCATGTCGAAGTTATCGGGTAGGGGGTATATCGACAACGACATACCCGATACATACATACATACATATCACATGCATCCATACATATATGAACAAAATTAATATCTACTAATTAACAACCCAAATAAAAAAACTAATACATATAGGAAGAAGAAGAAAAAAGAAGAGAAGAAAGAATAGAGGAGAAGATCTCCTCTATTCTTTCTTCTCCTCTTTTTTTTCTTCTTCCTCTTCTTTTTTTATCCTTTTCTTCCTCTCATGTTCGACGACCCCCTCTCGATCCCCTCTCAACCGTCGACCCCCTCTCGACCCTCATAAATAAAACGTGTAAAAAATAGCATGTATAATAAAAAAATGCACGGCGGCGGCGGGGGCGGCAGAGGTGCGGTGCTCACAGAGGCGGTGATGTTCGGGGCAGGGGACGACGGCACGGCGACGGCGATGGGGCAGGGGCGGCGCGCGTCGGGGCAGGGGACGGCGGCGCGCGGCGACGGTGTCGGCCGAGGGCGCGGGCGACGGCAACTCGGGGCGCGGGCGACGGCGACGGCTGGGGCGGCGGGTGGCGTTGGGGCAGCCTGGCAGCGTCGATGTGCTCGGCGTCGTCGGGGGGCAACTGCGAGGGAAATGTGAAATTTTCCTAAGTGCTGGCTTATATAGCAAAGGCATTGGTCACGGTTCGTGGCACAAACCGTGACCAATGCCCCCCTTTAGTCCCGGTTGGTGCCACCAACCGAGACCAAAGCCCTCTTTTTAGCAGCCCAAAGGGCGGGAAGCGGCGGCCTTTGGTCTCCGTTGGTGGCACCAACCGGGACTAAAGGGGGGCATTGGTCACGGTTTGTGCCATGAACCGTGACCAATGGCCCCCTTTAGTCTCGGTTGGTGCCACCAACCGGGACCAAAGGCCTTGTGCGGCTGCTGCGTCGAAAGTTTAGTCCCACCTCGCTAGTTGAGAGGGGTGCGTAGTGGTTTATAAGCCCCACTGTCGCACCCCTGGCGAGCTTCTCTCCATTGCAGGCTTACGAGCCTAATTGTCACTTCTATGCCTGTGGGCCTACTGGTCCTCCTGCAGGCCTGAATCTGGGCCCTTTGATGGGTTTCTAGTCGTATTCAGGCCGTGGGGGCCCAGTAGGTGGCATTTTTTTGTTTTTTGTTGCTTTATTTTTTTTGTCTTTTGTTTTTTGCTTTATTTTTTAATTCTTTATGCTTTTAGTTTCAGAAAAATTATAAACTTTTTGTTAATGCCATTAGTTTTCAAATTTGAAAACACTTTTTTTGTTTTTTTGTTTTCTTTGTTGCTTTATTTATTTTATTTTGTTTCTACTTACAACAAAATACTTACTGTTGCTATTTTTTTCCAGTTTTTTTGTTTTGTTTTCTGCATTATTTATTTTCTTTTGTTTTTTGCTTTATTTTTTTATTCTTTTTGATTTTAGTTTTAGAAAAATTATAAACTTTCTGTTAGTGCCATTTTATTTTGTGATTAACTTTACTATAAAAATAGTTTTTTTTCCTGTTTTTTGATTTGTTTTTTGCATTATTTATTTTCTTTTGTTTTTTGCTTTAATTTTTAATTCTGTTTGCTTTTAGGTTAGCAAAATTATAAACTTTCTGTTAGTGCCATTAGTTTTAGAAAAATTATATACTTTCTGTTAGTGCCATTAGTTTTCAAATTTGAATAGTTAAAATTTGAATTCTTTGAAAATTGTTTGAATCACAAGTTTGTGATTAACTTACTAAAAAAATGAGAATAGATGCGCTTATAGAGAAAATTCAACCTAAATTCCTAGTAAATTTCTATGAATTTTAGAGAAATTCACTATGAATTTAGGTTAAACTTTTCTCTATTAGGGCATCTATTTTCACTTTGGGAGGAGCTCAACAAGGCAGAGAGGGAAGGGCTTATAAACCGGTGCGAGCCCCCTTCGGTTGGCGAGGTGGGACTAAACTCTGCCCGCAACAAGGACCAACCCTTTAGTCCCGGTTTGTGGCACAAACCGGGACTAATGGTCATGGGCCAGGGGCGAGGAGCAAAATTATAAACTTTCTGTTAGTGCCATTAGTTTTAGAAAGTTGAAAGTTGGCATGGGCCAGGGATAAATGGTCATGGTATTACGAGGGCCAAACCATAAGACATGAAAGCATTTCAAATGAACTCTGAAAAAGTTGAAAGTTGGCATGGTATCATAATTTCACCCACATAGCATGTGCATGTACAAAATGGACAATGGTAGCATGTTTGTGTGTTACAAAGTTGGCATGGTATCATCATAATAGTTGTAGGAGAAAGCCTTCACTTTATCTTCGCTTGTGTCATTTGCTTATTGCGCCGTAACCATGGATAATCTTCATTGTTTATCAGGATGCTTAGGTCAGCCTTGACATTGAAGGGAGGAATTTCATGAAACTTTTCATAATCTTCAGACATGTCTGTCTTGCCGTCCACTCCCAGGATGTCCCTTTTTCCTGAAAGAACTATGTGGCGCTTTGGCTCATCGTATGATGTATTCGCTTCCTTATCTTTTCTTTTTCTCAGTTTGGTAGACATGTCCTTCACATAGATAACATGTGCCACATCATTGGCTAGGACGAACGGTTCGTCAGTGTACCCAAGATTTTTCAGATCCACTGTTGTCATTCCGTACTGTGGGTCTACCTGTACCCCGCCGCCTGACAGATTGACCCATTTGCACTTAAACAAAGGGACCTTAAAATCAGGTCCGTAGTCAAGTTCCCATATGTCCACTATGTAACCATAATATGTGTCCTTTCCGCTATCGGTTATTGCATCAAAGCGGACAACGCTGTTTTGGTTGGTGCTCTTTTGATCTTGGGCGATCGTGTAAAATGTATTCCCATTTATCTCGTATCCTTTGTAAGTCAATACAGTCAAAGATGGTCCCCTGGACAACAAGTACAACTCATCACAAATAGTGTTGTCACCTCTGAGACGTGTTTCCAACCAACTGCTGAAAGTCCTGATGTGTTCACATGTAATCCAGTCGTTGCACTGCTCCGGGTGTTTGGAGCGTAGACTGTTCTTGTGTTCATCGACATACGGGGTCACCAAGGTAGAGTTCTGTAGAACTGTGTAGTGTGCTTGAGACCAAGAATATCCGTCCCTCCATATTATTGAGTCTCTTCCAAGATTGCCTTTTCCAGTCAGTCTCCCCTCATACCGCGATTTAGGGAGACCTATCTTCTTAAGGCTAGGAATGAAGTCAACACAAAACCCTATAACATCCTCTGTTTGATGGCCCATGGAGATGCTTCCTTCTGGCCTAGCGCGGTTACGGACATATTTCTTTAGGACTCCCATGAACCTCTCAAAGGGGAACATATTGTGTAGAAATATGGGCCCCAGGATGACAATCTCGTTGACTAGATGAACTAGGACGTGCGTCATGATATTGAAGAAGGATGGTGGGAACACCAGCTCGAAACTGACAAGACATTGCGCCACATCACTCCTTAGCCTTGGTACGATTTCTGGATCGATCACCTTCTGAGAGATTGCATTGAGGAATGCACATAGCTTCACAATGGCTAATCGGACGTTTTCCGGTAGAAGCCCCCTCAATGCAACCGGAAGCAGTTGCGTCATAATCATGTGGCAATCATGAGACTTTAGGTTCTGAAACTTTTTCTCTGGCATATTTATTATTCCCTTTATATTCGACGAGAAGCCAGTCGTGACCTTCATACTGAGCAGGCATTCAAAGAAGATTTCTTTCTCTTCTTTCGTAAGAGCGTAGCTGGTAGGACCTTTATACTGCTTCGGAGGCATGCCGTCTTTTTCATGCAAACGTTGCAGGTCCTCCCGTGCCTCAGGTGTATCTTTTGTCTTCCCATACACGCCCAGGAAGCCTAGCAGGTTCACGCAAAGGTTCTTCGTCACGTGCATCACGTCGATTGAGGAGCGGACCTCTAGGTCTTTCCAGTAGGGTAGGTCCCAAAATATAGATTTCTTCTTCCACATGGGTGCGTGTCCCTCAGCGTCATTCGGAACAGCTAGCCCACCGGGACCCTTTCCAAAGATTACGTAGTGTAAATCATTGTCCATAGCAAGCACGTGATCACCGGTGCGCATGGCGGGCTTCTTCCGGTGATCTGCCTCGCCTTTGAAATGCTTGCCTTTCTTTCGACATTGATGGTTGGTCGGAAGAAATCGACGACGGCCCAGGTACACATTCTTCCTGCATTTGTCCAGGTATATACTTTCAGTGTCATCTAAACAGTGCGTGCATGCGTGGTATCCTTTGTTTGTCTGTCCTGAAAGGTTACTGAGAGCGGGCCAATCGTTGATGGTCACGAACAGCAACGCCTTAAGGTTAAATTCCTCCTGTCTGTGCTCATCCCACGTACGTACACGGTTTCCATTCCACAGCTGTAAAAGTTCTTCAACTAATGGCCTTAGGTACACATCAATTTCGTTGCCGGGTTGCTTAGGGCCTTGGATGAGAACTGGCATCATAATGAACTTCCACTTCATGCACATCCAAGGAGGAAGGTTATACATACATAGAGTCATGGGCCAGGTGCTGTGATTGCTGCTCTGCTCCCCGAAAGGATTAATGCCATCCGCGCTTAAAGCAAACCATACATTCCTTGGGTCCTTTGCAAACTCATCCCAGTACTTTCTCTCGATTTTTCTCCACTGTGACCCGTCAGCGGGTGCTCTCAACTTCCCATCTTTCTTTCGGTTCTCACTGTGCCATCGCATCAAATTGGCATGCTCTTCGTTTCTGAACAGACGTTTCAACCATGGTATTATAGGAGCATACCACATCACCTTCGCAGGAACCCTCTTCCTGGGGGGCTCGCCGTCAACATCACCAGGGTCATGTCGTCTAATCTTATACCGCAATGCACCGCATACCGGGCATGCGTTCAGATCCTTGTATGCACCGCAGTAGAGGATGCAGTCATTAGGGCATGCATGTATCTTCTCCACCTCCAATCCTAGAGGGCATACGACCTTCTTTGCTGCGTATGTACTGTCGGGAAATTCGTTATCCTTTGGAAGCTTCTTCTTCAATATTTTCAGTAGCTTCTCAAATCCTTTGTCACCCATAGCATTCTCTGCCTTCCACTGCAGCAATTCCAGTATGGTAACGAGCTTTGTGTTGCCATCTTAGCAATTGGGGTATAACCATTTTTTGTGATCCTCTAACATGCGATCGAACTTCAGCTTCTCCTTTTGACTTTCGCATTGCATCCTTGCATCGACAATGACCCGGCGGAGATCATCATCATCGGGCACATCGTATGGTTCCTCTTGATCTTCAGCAGCTTCACCCGTTGCAGCATCATTGGGCACATCGTCTGGTTCCTCTTGATCTTCACCAGCTCCCCCCGTTGCAGCATCATCGTATTCAGGGGGCACATAGTTGTCATCGTACTCTTCTTCTTCGCCGTCTTCCATCATAACCCCTATTTCTCCGTCCCTCGTCCAAACATTATAGTGTGGCATGAAACCCTTGTAAAGCAGGTGGGAGTGAAGGATTTTCCGGTTAGAGTAAGACCTCGTATTCCCACATTCAGTGCATGGACAACACATAAAACCATTCTGCTTGTTTGCCTCAGCCGCATCGAGAAACTCATGCACACCCTTAATGTACTCGCAGGTCTGTCAGTCACCATACATCCATTGCCGGTTCATCTGCGTGCATTATATATAATTAAGTGTCCAAATTAATAGAAGTTCATCATCACATTAAAACCAAAGTGCATACATAGTTCTCATCTAACAACATATAGCTCTCCAGAGCATCTAATTAATTAAACCATACATTGAAACTATGTAAAACATTTCAATGCGAAAACAAATGCGATCATAATCGCAACCAAGGTAACAATTGATCCAACGGCATAATGATACCAAGCCTCGGTATGAATGGCATATTTTCTAATCTTTCTAATCTTCAAGCGCATTGCATCCATCTTGATCATGTGATCATGGACGACATCCGCAACATGCAACTCCAATATCATCTTCTCCTCCTCAATTTTTTTTATTTTTTCCTTCAACAAATTGTTTTCTTCTTCAACTAAATTTAACCTCTCGACAATAGGGTCGGTTGGCATTTCGAATTCACATACATCCTACATAAATAAAATCTATGTCACGTTGGTCGGCATAATTTTCATAAACAATAAATGAACCAATAGTTATAAAGATAATATATATACCACATCCGAATCATAGACAGGACGAGGGCCGACGGGGGCGGATACCAAAACCATCGCACTATATAAGATGCAATAATAAAAGTAAGAAAATAATACAAGTATCTATGTAAACATACAAGTAAGAATATTTTTCCTTTTAGGAAGAAGATAAGAACAAGAGGCTCACCACGGTGGTGCCGGCGATGAGCTCGGCGCGGGTGATTGACGGCGGTGAAGACGGGGACGGGGCGTGACGGACCGCTAAACCTAGACAAATATTTTGGAAAATGGAGCTTGGAGGTCGAGCTTGGAGAGGAGAAAGCTTAAGTAGTGTGGCTCGGGCATTCCATCGAACACCTTGTGTGCATAGGAGGTGAGCTAGAGCACCACCAAGCCCTCTCCCCCTCGGCCAGAGAAAAACAGAGCACTGGGGTGCTCTGCTCGCGAGCAAGGGGTATATATAGGCACCTCATTGGTCCCGGTTGGTGACATGAGCCGGGACTAAAGGGGAGCCTTTGGTCTCGGTTCAAGCCACCAACCAGGACCAATGGTGGTGGGCCAGGAGCGAGGCCCATTGGTCCTGGTTCATCCCACCAACCGGGACCAAAAGGTCCAGATGAACCGGGACCAATGGCCCACGTGGCCCGGCCGGCCCCCTGGGCTCACGAACCGGGACAAATGACCAATGCCCACATTGGTCCCGGTTCTGGACTGAACCGGGACTAATGGGCTGACCCGGCCTGGACCAAAGCCCTGTTTTCTCCTAGTGAACAACAACAACAACAACCCACCACCACCACCACCACCTGTTGATCACTTAGCCCGTTTTCTTAGGCTGAATCCGCCGGTGTTTTCCAGTAGCACCGAGCCGATAGTAGCAGATGATTGGCTCCGCAAGACAGCTAGAGAGTTGACCACGGCAGGATGCACAGATGCGGAAAAGGTGAAGTTTGCCACACATCAGCTTGAAGGACCCGCAACATCATGGTGGGAGAATTTCACAGCCACCTTCCCTATCGACACTGTCATGTGGGACCAGTTTCAGTAGGCTTTTCATACTGCCCATGTTTCAACAGGAGCTATGGCCATGAAGAACCGAGAGTTTCGCAACTTGCGCCAAGGAGGACGGACAGTTGGCCAGTATGTGGAGGACTTTAGTAAGTTTGCACGTTATGCCCCAGATGACGTTGCTACAGATGCAGCTAAGCAGGAGAAGTTTCTGGAAGGACTGAATGATGAGTTGAGCATGCCGTTGATGGTAGCAACCTTCAACAACTACCAGGAGTGTAGATCGTGCTCTCATGATTGAAGGGAAGCAGCAGCAGATTGAGAATCGCAAGAGGAAGTATGGACAAGGGAAGTACAATTCAGTAGCTCAGCAGAAGCCACGTTTTACCCCTAGACCGGGAGGACATTTTTAGCATACCCATGGAGGAGGTAGCTCGCACAACCACAATGGCACCAAGAATGGTAATGGGAATGGAGGAAGCAACGGCCAAAACCGCACCAACCCATCAACCCCAGCCAAGAGAGACATGAGCCAAGTCACTTGTTTCAAGTGCCAGAAGACCGGACATTATGCCAATGAATGTCCTGAATCCCAGAATGGAAATGGCAATGGAAGCTCTGGAAAGAAGCCGAACCCTTTCAACAGGGGACAGGTGAACCACGTTAACGTGGAGGAGGTTGAAGAGCAGCCGGATGCAGTAATCGGTAAGTTTTTGGTTAAGTCATTTACTGCACTTGTTCTTTTTGATACTGGTGCATCGCATTCATACATATCAAGGTAATTTTTGGATAAGTATAACCTGCCCACCAAAGTTCTTAGAACACCAATGTTAGTAAGCTCATCAGGAGCGGAGTATATGGCTAGCCAAGGATGTTTTCAAGTGCCATTGAGTATAGGTAGGCATGTGTTTCCCGCGGATTTAATCATTTTGGAATCACAAGGATTGGATGTAATTTTGGCTATGGATTGGTTGTCGATGTATGGAGGAAACATCGATTGCGCCAGTAAGTCGATCTACCAGTAGTGAAGGATTTCCCTGATGTATTTCCAGAAGAGTTGCCAGGCATGCCACCGGATATTGAGTTTTTGATTGAGGTTTTGCCAGGCACAGGGCCAATATCAAAGAGACCATATAGGATGCCCGCAAAGGATTTGGTGGAGATTAAGAAGCAGATTAAGGAGTTACTGGATAAAGGATATATTTGCCCAAGTTCTTCACCTTGGGGATCGCCGGTACTTCTAGTGGAGAAGAAGGATGGATTGTTAAGGATGGTTGTTGATTTTCGAGGATTGAATGAAGTAACCATCAATAACAAGTACTTACTACCTATGATCAATGATCTGTTTGATCGATTGCAAGGAGCTAAGGTATTTCCCAAGATCGATCTGCGATCAGGATACCACCAGTTGAAGATTCGAGAACAGGATATACCTAAGACGGCTTTTACCACCAGGTATGGGCTGTATGAGTATACCGTTATGTCATTTGGTCTGACTAACGCACCTGCATATTTTATGAACATGATGAAAAAGGTGTTTATGGAGTTTCTGGATAAGTTCGTTGTAGTGTTCATTGATGATATCCTGGTTTACTCGAAGAATGAAGAGGAGCATAAGGAGCATTTATGTTTGGTTCTTAGAAAACTCAGAGAACATCAATTATATGCCAAATTTAGCAAATGTGAGTTTTGGTTGAAGGAAGTTGGATTTCTTGGACACGTTATATCTGGAGAAGGTATAGCAGTAGATCCCACTAAGGTTGATACCGTGACAAATTGGGAAGCCCCAACAACAGTTGGAGAGATCCAGAGTTTTCTTGGACTCGCAGGATACTACCGGAGATTCATTGAGAATTTCTCAAAGATTGCGAAGCCTATGACGGAGTTGTTGAAAAAGGATATCAAGTTCATATGGACTGAGGAATGTGAGGCTAGTTTCCAGGAGTTAAAGAAACATTTGGTTACATCACCTGTGTTGATTTTGCCAGATCTGACCAAGGATTATGAGGTGTATTTCGACGCTTCACGTCGAGGACTTGGAGCAGTGCTTATGCAGGAAGGAAGAGTTGTTTCCTATGCCTCACGACAGCTTAAGCCTCATGAGTTAAATTATGCTATGCATGATTTGGAGTTAGCAGCCGTAGTGCATGCATTGAAAACCTGGAGACATTTTCTCATTGGAAACCATTGTGAGGTGTACACGGATCACAAGAGTTTGAAGTATATTTTCACGCAGAAGGAGTTGAACCTCAGGCAAAGGAGATGGTTGGAGCTCATCAAGGATTATGATATGAAATTGCATTATCACCCCGGAAAGGCTAACGTAGTAGCTGACGCGTTGAGCCATAAAAGTCATGTCAACACCTTAATGACGGGAGATTTACCAAGAGAGTTAGCCGAAAATCTTCGTGAACTATGTTTGGAGATAGTTCCGAGAGGCTATGTAGCAGCATTGGAGATTCAGTCTACTTTGATGGATAAGATCAGGGACGCCCAGAAGACTGACAAGGAGATTGCCTCTATAAAGGAGAAAATGAACAAAGGAAAAGCTAAGGGATTTCGTGAGGATGAGCACGAGACCTTATGGTTTGAAGACCGTGTTTATGTGCCTAATGATTCGGAGATCAGGAAGTTAATTCTGCAAGAGGCGCATGATTCACCATATTTGATTCACCCAGAAAATACCAAGATGTATTTGGGTTTGAAGGATACTTTCTGGTGGACCGGAATGAAGAAGGATATTGCGGAGTATGTAGCAGTTTGTGATGTATGTCAGAGAGTAAAGGCAGAACATCAGAAGCCAGCAGGATTGCTACAGCCATTGCCGATACCCGAATGGAAGTGGGATAAGTTAGGCATGGATTTTATTACGGGTTTACCCAGAACTTGTTCAGGCTATGACTCAATATGGGTTATAGTCGATCGTTTGACAAAGGTAGCTCATTTCATTCCAGTGAAGACTACCTATACCAGTGCAAAGTTGGCAAAGATATACATGACCAGAATCGTATGTCTGCATGGAGTTCCAAGGAGCATTGTATCAGATAGAGGCACCCAATTTACCTCAATGTTCTGGAATCAGTTGCATGAAACTTTGGGTACCAGACTGGAGTTTAGTACAACTTTCCACCCGTAGACAGATGGATAGACTGAGAGAGTCAATCAGATTTTGGAGGATATGCTGAGAGCTTGTGCGCTAGATTATGGATCTAGTTGGGACGAGAATTTGCCATATGCAGAGTTCTCTTACGACAACAGTTATCAATCCAGTTTGAAGATGGCCCCTTTCGAAGCCTTGTACAGAAGGAGGTGCAGGACCCCATTGTCTTGGGATGAAGTTGGAGACTGCCAGTTGTTTGGACTGGATCTGATAAAGGAGTCTGAACAGAAAGTGAAAGCGATTCACGATAGGCTCAAGGTAGCTCAGTCCAGGCAGAAGAGCTACGCAGATTCAAAACGCAAGGAGACAGTTTACGAAGTCAGAGACCGAGTTTATCTTCGAGTATCACCACTTCGAGGAGTTAAGCGTTTTGGAGTTAAGGGAAAGTTAGCACCACGTTTTGTAGGTCCATACAAAGTTTTGGAGCGTATGGGAGAAGTAGCCTACAAGTTGGAGTTGCCCAAAGGATTGTCAGGAGTTCACGACGTGTTCCACGTTTCCCAGTTAAAGAAGTGCCACGCAGAGATGGCTGAAATACCGTTGAGAGATATAGTGCCGCTGGAAGCGATTCAGTTGGACAGTGATTTGACCTATGAGGAGAAACCAGTTAAGATTCTAGAGTATGCCAGTTGAGTCACTCGCAGCAAGGTTATCAAGTTTTGCAAGGTTCAGTGGAGCTACTACACGGAGGATGAAGCCACCTGGGAACGAGAGGAAGATTTGCTGAAGGACCACCCTCACCTATTTTCTAGCCAACCCAAATCTCGAGGGCGAGATTCATCTTAAGGGGGGTAGGTTTGTAACATCCCAAATTTCCAATTTGGAATGTTATACACTAGATCATCATTGCATATCATATTTTATTGCATTTTGGTTGATCCTAGAAAATTCTACGCAACTCAAGGACCCTTGGAGAGAGTTGGGGATTTAGTTATTTTCATATTTGAGTTTTTCTCAAATTTAGAAAATAGGATAATTTGATTTTATTTATTTTATCTTCAATTATTTCTATTACAAAAATATGAGAGAGGGAATAAAATGACTTTCCCAAAATAAAGAAATATTGAGGATTTAATAAAAAAATCAAATAAGATTTAATTTTGGGTTTATTTGCTATTTTATTTGAATTTAGGAAAAATGCGTGTTTTTCAAAATTGCATTTAGGCCCCAAATAAATGTTCATCCTGTGCGGCTTGATTTTGGAAGCCGGGGAAAATTTATGTCGGGATTTTTGGAGTCCGTTTAGTATTCCTTTTGTTTTTTCTGAGCGTAATTATTTAAAAAAAAGTCCGAACCGACTCTCGGCCGTAACCGGCCAGGACTCCGCCTGGCCGGGCCTTTAAATAGTGTCGCCGAGGCCCGAGCCAGCCCAAAGCCGCCCCGCCCCCAAACCCTAACCCTAGCGCCGCCCGCCGCCGCCGCCAGCGCCGCTGCACGCCGCCCGCACCGCCGCCTTGTCGCGCCGCCGCACCGCCCCGGCGCCGCGCCGCCTCGCCGCACCGCCGGATCCGCCGCCGCCGCCGGTTTTTCTCGAAGAACCGGTCGGTTTTCTGTCGGTTTGTTCGGTTTTTTAGTTTCATTTTTTTAAATAGATCGGTTTTTCTGGTTTATTTAATTAGAGAGCGTTCGCCCGTCCGTTCGTTTTAACGAACGCGTTCATCATTTAGGGCCAGTTAATGAACGTTCGTTCATTAATTTGTTCGTCGTTTTTCTTTTTCTCGGATTAAATCCACGAATTTTCTGATCGCAATTCCTGATCCGATTTTTGATTTAGTCTAACTTTTTGCTCGTTTATCGGAATCAGGCGATTCAAGCGCCTGGAGTTTCGTCTCGAAACCCTCTTTCCGTTTAACGAACTCAAACAAGTTTTTGCCACTGTAAAAAAATTCCCTAGATTCAGAATACTAAACGAAGTTTGTTTCTTTTTCCGTTTGCTTTTCGTTGCTTCGTTCGATTTGATTCTTTTTGCCAACCGGAGTTCTTAAGTTGAACTTTCTGGTTCGATCTCTTATTCGAGTTGTACCTGTGCATTAGTTGAGTACTTATTGTATGCTTGTTTGTTTGCGATAGAGTACCCGGAGTGCGCCACTTGCTACTTCGAATCGTTAGGTTTTGCGGATCATCAGCAAGGCAAGTAACACTTTGATCATACTTCCAACTACCTAGTTTTTATTGCATTAGATCAATCCTCACACATTGCATGATTAGGATCTAATTAAATTGTGGGTTTGGGAAGTAGATGAGGTAGTACCTATTACCTGTTTTATTATCAAACCTTTGGGAGTTACTTCTACGTTTGCTTATTATGCCATGCTATGCTAGTAGACGTGGATTAGGTGAGTGTATCCATGACAGATGTGAGATTGTTAAATTAATGGTTTATCTAAGGTGGCAACTTAAATACACATCTGGGTGGATTGAAGCACCTGGGTATTCCAGCGACTGCCTGTTTTCTTTTGGACCGCCACCCAGGCTCAAAGGGATCATGAGATTATTCATACTAGAAACTTCCGCGTGTAGCCACAAGCTACTATGGGTTCTAGCATAGTTGACTAAGTTGTGCGAACTCTTACAGTGGTAGACTAGAAGATGTAGGGGAAAGTAGTTGTAACGGTCTACCCGATCGTAAGGTGCTAGCGCTTCTGAAAGACTATGTCTCGGTCATCCGTTTCTCAAACACCATGTAGTGCGAGAAATCAAACGGAGGCGATCGAGTCTTGTGGGGAAAAGTGCGTAAACCTCTGCAGAGTGTATAAACTAATCATGATTAGCCGTGTCCCCGGCTATGGACATCTTGAGTATCTAGTACCTGGATTTTCATGTGAATCTCATCATGTTACTCTAATTAATTTTGTTGGGTTTTGTTTAATGATGATGCTTAATTGGGATTGAGAATGCTGTCAACCATTCTCAATGTTTAACAACTACCATGATAGTTAGATAAAATTTTATTCCTTTGTAGTAGGGAAAAATTGGCTTTACGCAAAACTATAATCATAGAGCTTTCCACTAGCCAAATATGCATATAGTATAGCCTATTTCATTCCATTTCTCTCTATGTGTTACATTGGCAGCATATTCCATGTGCTGACACGTTTCGGGCTGTAAAGTTAATGTTGCAAACTTTTCGGACGATGATTAAGGTGCTTTTAGGTCATGGTTCTATTCTCAGTGATGTCGTTGGAGTTGATGGACTCACTTATCTTCCAAGCCTTCCGCTGTTATCGCTATTAGATGGCCTTAAGCCATATTTATTGTAATAAGTTCTCTTGTGAGACACTCGATGTAATAAGTGTGTGATTGCTACTCTGTTATAAATCCTTCAAGTACTGTGTGGTGTCAGCATTACTGATCTAGGGATGACACCTGAGCACAGAGATTGGACCGTTTGAGGTATGGTCGCTACAGGACAAAAGGGAGAAAGTCTCACATCAATGAGGCTAATCAATGGGCTATGGAGATGCCCATCGATTGATGTTAATGCAAGGATTAGGGATTGCCATGCAACGGATGCACTAGAGCTATAAATGTATGAAAGCTCAACAAAAGAAACTAAGTGGGTGTGCATTCAACTTGCTTGCTCACGAACACCTAGGGCACTTGAGGAGGCCCATTGTTGGAATATACAAGCCAAGTTCTATAATGAAAATTTCCCACTAGTATATGAAAGTGACAAAACAAGAGACTCTCTATCATGAAGATCATGGTGCTACTTTGAAGCACAAGTGTGGCAAAGGATAGTAGCATTGTCCCTTATCTCTTTTTCTCTCATTTTCATTTTTTTTCATTTTTTTGGGGCCTTCTCTTTTTATGGCCTTTCTCTTCTTTTTTTGGGCCTTTCTCTTTTTTATGACCTTTTCTCTTTTTTTTATTCCTCACTTGGGACAATGCTCTAGAAAATAATGATCATCACACTTCTATTTATTTACAACTCAAATATTACAACTCGATACTAGAACAAAAGATGACTCTATATGAATGCCTCCGGCGGTGTACCGGGATATGAAATGAATCAAGAGTGACATGTATGAAAGAATTATAAACGGTGGCTTTGCCACAAATACAATGTCAACTACAAGATCATGCAAAGAAATATGATAATGATGAATGTGTCATGATAAACGGAATGGTGGAAAGTTGCATGGCAATATATCTCGGAATGGCTATAGAAATGCCATAATAGGTAGGTATGGTGGCTGTTTTGAGGAAGATATAAGGAGGTTTATGTGTGAAAGAGCGTATCATATCACGGGGTTTGGATGCACCGGCGAAGTTTGCACCAACTCTCAATGTGAGAAAGGGCAATGCACGGTACCGAAGAGGCTAGCAAGGATGGAAGGGTCAGGGTGCGTACAATCCATGGACTCAACATTAGTCATAAAGAACTCACATACTTATTGTAAAAATCTACAAGTCATCAAAAACCTCGGCACTACGCGCATGCTCCTAGGGGGATAGATTGGTAGGAAAAAACCATCGCTCGTCCCCGACCGCCACTCATAAGGAAGACAATCAAATAACACCTCATGTTTCAAATTTGTTACATAACGTTTACCATACGTGCATGCTACGGGACTTGCAGACTTCAACACAAGTATTTCTCAATTTCACAACTACTCAACTATCAAGACTTTGATATTATTACCTCCATGTCTCAAAACAATCATCAAGCATAAAACTTCTCTTAGTATTCAACACACTCATAAGAAAATTTTACTAATCTTGAATACCTAGCACATTAGGATTTTAAGCAAATTACCATGCTATTTAAGACTCTCAAAATAATATAAGTGAAGCATGAGAGTTCATCTATTTCTACAAAATAAACCACCACCATGCTCTAAAAGGATATAAGTGAAGAACTAGAGAAAATGACAAATTACTCCAAAAGATATAAGTGAAGATCAATGAGTAGTTATTCTTTCCAATCAATCCGTTGGGCTATTCCTATAGGTGTCACAAACAGCCCTAGAGTTCGTAATAGAATAACACCTTAAGACACAAATCAACCAAAACCCTAATGTCACCTAGATACTCCAATGTCACCTCAAGTATCCGTGGGTATGATAATACGATATGCATCACACAATCTCAGATTCATCTATTCAACCAACACAAAGGACCTCAAAGAGTGCCCCATAGTTTCTACCGCAGAATCACGACGAAAACGTGTGCCAACCCCTACGCATAGGTTCATGGGCGGAACCCACAAGTTGATCACCAAAACATACATCAAGTGAATCACGTGGTATCCCATTGTCACCACAGATACGCACGGCAAGACATCCATCAAGTGTTCTCAAATCTTTAAAGACTCAATCCGATAAGATAACTTCAAAGGGGAAACTCAATCGATTACAAGGGAGTAGAGGGGGAAGAAACATCATAGGATCCAACTATAATAGAAAAGCTTGCGATACATCAAGCTCGTATCACCTCAAGAACATGAGAGAGAGAGATCAAACACATAGCTACTGGTACATACCCTCAGCCCCGAGGGAGAACTACTCCCTTCTCGTCATGGAGAGCAGCGGGATGATGAAGATGGCCACCGGAGAGGGATTGCCCCCTCCGGCATGGTGCCAGAACGGGTCTAGATTGGCTTTCGATGGCTATGGAGGCTTCTAGCGGCGGAACTCCCGATCTATTGTGCTCTCCGATGTTTTTAGGGTATATGGAGATATATAGGCGGAAGAAGTACGTCAGGGGGCCACGAGGGCCCAAGAGGGTGGAGGGCGCTCCCATGGGGGTGGGCTCCCCCTACCTCGTGGCCTCCTCGATGCTTCCCTTACGTGCACTTCAAGTCTTCTGGGCTTCTTTCCTTGCAAAAAAGGGTTCCGTGAAGTTTCAGGTCAATTGGACTCCGTTTCATTTTCCTTTTCTTTAAAACCCTAAAACAAGGTAAAAACAGAAACTGGCACTGGGCTCTGGGTTAATAGGGTAGTCCCAAAAATGATATAAAAGTGTATAATAAAGCCCATAAACATCCAAAACAGAAGATAATATTGCATGGAGCAATCAAAAATTATAGATACGTTGGCGACGTATCAATGATGCAACACAACGACGGTATGTATTTCCCTCAGTGAAGAAACCAAGGTTATCGAACTAGTAGGAGAACCAAGCAACACAAGATAAACAACACCTACACACAAATAACAACACCTCGCAACCTGACGTGTTAAAGGGGTTGTCAATCCCTTTCGGGTAACGATGCCAGAAAATTGTAGTAGATTGAAATAATAGATCGCAAATAAAACAAAGTGCAGCAAAGTATTTTTATATTTTTGGTTTAATATATTTGAAGAAAAATGCGATGGAAAAGTAGATCGCAAGCAAATATATGAGGAAGAAGACTCGGGGCCATAGGTTTCACTAGTGGCTTCTCTCGAGAAAGATAGCAAACGTTGGGTAAACAAATTACTATTGGGCAATTGATAGAACCTCAAATAATTATGACGATATCGAGGCAATGATCATTACATAGGCATCATGACCAAGATTAGTAGACCGACTCCTGCCTGCATCTACTACTATTACTCCACACATCGACCGCTATCCAGCATGCATCTAGTGTATTAAGTTCATGGAAAAATGGATTAATGCAATAAGAACGATGACATGATGTAGACAAGATCCGTTTATCTATTGCGTAGATATAGATCCCGTCTTTTTATCCTTAGTAGCAATGATACATACGTGTCGGTTCCATTTCTATCACTAGGATCAAGCACCGTAAGATCGAACCCACTACGAGGCACCTCTTCCCATTGCAAGATAAATAGATCAAGTTGGCCAAACAAAACCCAAATATCGGAGAAGAAATACGAGGCTATAAGATATCATGCATATAAGAGATCAAAGAAACTCAAATAACTTTCATGGATATAAAAAGATATGACTGATCATAAACTCAAAGTTCATCAGATCCCAACAAACACACCGCAAAAGGAGTTAAATCATATGGATCTCCAAGAGACCATTGTTTGAGAACCAAGAGAGAGAGAGATGAAGCCATCTAGCTACTTACTACGGACCCGAAGGTCTACAAAGAACTACTCACGCATCATCGGAGAGGCACCAATGGAGGTGGCGAACCCCATCCGAGATGGTGTCTAGATTGGATCTGGTGGTTCTGGACTCTGCGGCGGCTGGATGAATATTTTGTTGACTCCCCTAGGGTTTTGGGGATATTTGGGTATTTATAGAGCAAAGAGGCGGTCGGGGGGCACCCGGGGTGGGCACAACTCACCAGGGCGCGCATGGGCCTACTAGCACGCCCTAGTGGGTTGTCCCCTCCTCGGGACTCCCCCAGGTGCTACCAGGGCCCAACTAGTTCCTTCTGGTCCAGAAAAATCTCTGTAAGTTTCGTGGCATTTGGACTCTGTTCGATATTGATTTTCTGCGATGTAAAAAACACGGAAAAAACAGGAACTGTCACTTGGCACTATGTAAATAGGTTAGTACCAAAAAATGATATAAAATGATAAAAAATGACTATAAAATGATTATAAAACATCCAAGATTGATAATATAACAACATGGAACAATAAAAAAATATAGATATATTGGAGACATATCACAGAGCACTCCACTACTCTATTTTTCTGGCCGACGAGGGGAGAGCTTTGTGGTGCTCTAGCTCACCTCCTATGCACATGAGGTGTTCGATGAAATGCCCGAGCCATACTTAAGCTTTCTCCTCTCGAAACTCCTTGTGCAAGCTCCATTTTCCTCGAGATTTGTCTAGGTTTGGTGATCCGTCCTGTCCCGTCCCGTCTCCGTCCTCACCGCCGTCGATCGCCCGCGCCGCTCTCGTCGCCGGCACCACTATGGTGAGCCTCTTGATCTTATCTTCTTTCTAAAAGAAAAATGTTCTTACTTGTATGATTTAGATAGATACTTCTGTAATTTTCTTACTTTTATTATTGTTTGTTATTATATAGTGCGATAGTTTTGGTATTCGCCTCTGCCGGCCCTCGTCCTGTCTATGATTCGGATCTGGTATATATTATCTTTTATAACTATTTGGTTCATTTATTGTTTATGACAATTATGCCAACCAATGTGACATTGATTTGTTTATCTAGGAGGTATGTGAACTGGAAATTCCAACCGACCCTACTGTCGAGAGATTAAAGTTATTTACAGAAGAAAACAATTACTAGAAGGAAAAAATTAAAAAAATTGAGGAGGACAAGATGATATTGGAGTTGCATGTTGCGGATATCGTCGATGATCACAAGATCAAGATGGAGGCAATGCGCTTGAAGATTAGAAAGATTAGAAAATATGCTACACTACAAGAAACCTATTAATCCATGACGGATTTCGGGTGACATTCTAAAAATCCGTCACAATCGATGACGGCTTTCTTTAATCCGTCACGGAAATCGTCATCGATCACCAAGATGCGAATGTACCCAGAACTCTTTGAAGCCCATATGGCCTTTGTTTTTCCACTAGAGACAATATATTATAAATTTTAGTAAAAGGAAATTCAACCATGACTAACTAAAGGAGCATTTGGATGTTTACCTTTGGTAATACATGTATAGTGGACGTTTTAGTCAAAAAAATGTGCGCCTTGGATCGGACCGTGCAAATCGGACCTACTTGAATACTCCAATACCAATTGGCCAATAAATCATGGTGTGACAGACTGCAGACACAAAACTTTGCAATCGTGCACAACAACTGTATATAGAATATGTGACTCCAAAAATTAATTCGTGTTTACTCAATAAAATATGATTATAATTTTTAGTTTCACCTATATGGAAATCAGCAAAATATATGTTTAACCTCTTGTCTATACTGTCATGGTGGACGACGAGAAACTAATGGAACGAGTTATAGTTGGAGGGCTTGTTAAACAATGTGCAAACCATCACGCCTTGCTGTTGTTCTTTTTTTCAAGGAAACGGACTGCTCCTACCGACGTGGCGATCCAATGTGAGGAACAACTCGCGCTGTGATTGGTTGAGCAAACCATCCCACGGATCGCAGATCTAAACCGTCCGCTGCTATGAGATCTGACGGCAAGCAATCCTTCCCCTCTTTCTCGTATGTTCTTCAGCCCACCCACGATCCGCTGCCTTTTCTTCTACAGCGAAATCCTCTCCGATTTCCCTGATCCAAATCTCCGCTGCTGCACCAGCGCGTCCTCCAGCTGCACCACCCCACATCCTCCCTCTCATGCCGCCAGCCTGCCATACCCATCTCCTCCCATCCTCCTGTTCCGACGCCTCCCCGCCGTCCCCACCTACCCATCAACTGGCAGCGCCCCCTACACTCCCACCGCGCCGCCACAGTCTCCTCTTCTCCGTCCAGATCATGCCGAGATCCGTGAGTCCACGGCAACCATGGGCGGATCACGCGCGGCCACAACCTCCTACCTTCCTACACCCTTACTGCAACCACCAGCATCCCCTTTCCTCACCTCTAGCCCCCTGCCCCTTTCTCTCCCCACCGGACAGATCCAGCCCCTAAGGTCTCATTGACGCAGGTCATCGCCATGTCGCTACAGGGAGCGGGCTACCCTGTCGTTGGAGTGCTGAACCATGGGGGTTGCACAGATCCGCTACCGGGCCATGTCGCCAGGGGCAGCGCTGTGCTGGGGCGCTACCTCTTCGAGGCCCGCATCCGTCACCTACACTGTCCTCACCATCGGCTTCTCCGTTGACCGCGACGGGAATTGAGCCGCTCATCCCACTAGGTCCGCTTTCCTCCCTGCTTTGGATTTTTCGAGGTTGTCTTAAGTTTTGTCGATGCGCAGGCAATGTCGAGCATGAATCAAGGCAAGATATTGGTGGATAAGGTTCTCTCTCCGATGACGCCAGCGGGGATGGCCGGATCTGCGTCCAGAAAAGCACAAGAATGACCCCCGATGGCGGTGGCTGCAGAATTAACGAAGGGTGTTTGTATTTTTAGTTTCTTTTGTTTTTCTAGTATTTTTTTATGTAATTTGTTTTTATAGTATTTGGGCGATGTGTTGTTCGGAAATATCCATAATTTCAAGTTTTTTGTGTAACTATTTTCTGTTATGTTTATATATATTTTTCCTTTTATGTAATGGCATGAGCATACATTTTCTGAAAAAATTATAGTGTCTCTGGATTAGAATTTCTATAGAACAAGAGAAATAAGATGGGCTATCATTGAGATTGAAAACCACTGGACCAGTTCTAAAATTTAATGGGCCAAAATTCCAATTGGGCTGATTACGACATGTGTGTTAGTCTTGCATGGAGCTAAAATTTAGCGAGCTAGATTCTTGTTAGGCCGATTATGACATGGGCCGCCACGTCGGATCCATGTCAGATGTTGATGTGGCACGCAAGTTAATGCCGTTGTGAGCATGGTTAGTTAAGTGCCACTCATGACGGTCAAGAACCGTCATGGTCCATGACGGTTTTGGATGATCCGTCAAGGAGCATGCATCGGTCAAATTATGACGTGATATACATGACCGATTTTAAATCCGTCACACATACCCTTTCATGACAGTTTTGCACAGGTCGATGACGGATCCAATCCGTCATGCATTAATAGAATTCTTGTAGTGCTATTCATATCGAGGCTTGGTATCATTATGCCGTTGGATCAATTGTTACCTTGGTTGCGATTATGATCGCATTTGTTGTTGCATTGAAATGTTTTAGATAGTTTCAATGTATGGTTTAATTAGATGCTCTGGAGAGCTATATGTTGTTAAATGAGAACTATGTATGTACTTTGGTTTTAATGTGATGATGAACTTCTATTAATTTAGTCACTTATTGATAGGTCTCCAATGTATCTATAATTTCCAAAGTATTCATGCTGTTATATTATCATTCTTGGATGTTTTACAATCATTTTATAGCAACTTTATATCATTTTTGGGACTAACCTATTGACCCAGTGCCCTGTGCCAGTTGCTGTTTTTTGCTTGTTTTTTACATTACAGGAAATCAATGTCAAACGGAGTCCAAACACCGCAAAACTTTTTCGAGATTTTTTATGGACCAGAACACCCAGGAAGGGCCAGAGAAGCACCCGAGGGGTGCCCCGATGGGGGTAGAACCCACCAGGGCGTGCCTGGGGGCCCAGGTGCGCCCAGGTGGGTTGTGCCCAGCTCGGTGGCCTCCCGCACCCCCTCTTTACCCTATAAATTCCCAAAAATTTCAGAAACCCTCGGGTTTAACCTAGATCTGAAGTTCCGCCGCCGCAAGTCTCTGTAGCCACCGAAAGCCAATCTAGACCCCGTTCCGACACTCCGCCGGAGGGGGAAATCATCACCAGTGGCCATCTTCATCATCCCGGCGGCCGCCACGACGAGGTGGGAGCAGTCCACTCTCGGGGCTGAGGGTTTGTACTAGTAGCTATGTGTTTAATCTCTTTCTCTCTATATCTCTCTCTTGTGTTCTTGAGATCTCATGATCCTGATGTATCGTCGGGCTTTGTTAATATAGTCGGATCATATGGTGTTTTCCCCTCTCTATCTTGTTGTGATGAATTGAGTTTTTCCCTTTGAAATTTTGTTGTTATTGGATTGAATACTTTTATGGATTTGAGAGCACTTGATATATGTCTTTCATATGAATACTCGTGGTGATAATGGGGGTATCATATTGATTCACTTGATATGCGTTTTGCATTCAACTTGTGGATTCCCGCAGTGACATTTGGGTAATCTATGCATTGGGGTTGATGCATATTCTCGTCTTTTGTTTCTCCGGTAGAAATCTTGGGGCACTCTTTGAGGTTCTTTGTGTTGGATTCAGTATCATGAATCTGAAATTATTTGGTGTTGTTTTAGTACGAACTCTTGGATAGATCGATCGGAAAGAATAACTTCAAGGTGGTTTCGTACCCTACAAACGATTTCTTTGTATGTTTTCCGCTAGGTAGGAACTTTGGAGTGATTCTTCGTCGCACTTTGAGGGGTGGTTATACGATCCAATTATATTAGCATTGTTGAGAGATTGCACTAGTGAAAGTACGAACCCTAGGCCTCATTTTCAAGCATTGCAATACCGTTTTTGTGCCCGTTTACTATTTTCTACCTTACTGTTTTTATTTATTCAGATTATAAAAATATATTTCTACCATCCATATTACACTTTTATCACCATCTCTTCGCCGAACTATTGCGCCTATAAATTTTGCCATTGTATTGGGTGTGTTGGGGACACAAGAGATTTCTTGTATTTGGTTGCAGGGTCATTTGAGAGAGACCATCTTCATCCTAGACCTCTCACGGATTGATAAACCATAGGTCATCCACTTGAGGGAAAATTGCTACTGGCCTACAAAACTCTGCGGTTGGAGGCCCAACACGTGTCTACAAGATAAAGTTGTGTAGTAGACATCAAGCTCTTTTTTGGCACCGTAGTCGGGGAAGTTAGGTAAGCGGCACTCACATCCCATCAACGAAGCTCTTTTCTAGCGCTGTTGTCGGGGAGGTGAGTGCTTGAAGGTGTATCTTTAGATATTGTAATTGAATCTTTTAGTTTCTTGTTTTATCACTAGTTTGGTTTATAAAACAAAACTACATAAAAAATGGAATTGAGTTTGCATCATATTATTGATCATCTTTATAATATCTTTCTTGAAAATGATGGTTCGGAAAATTGTGCTCAATTGTTAGAAGAAGTCATGCTCAATTATAAACTCCTAGATAATTAAGCATGGCATGGGCAACTATAATCTCTAATTGTCATTGCAAACATGTTTCATTCATAATAGGCTGAATTAGGAATGATGAAATAATCATATTTACAAAAACAAGATAGATCGAGTTCATACCAGCTTCTCTCATCTCAATCAGTCCATCATATATCGTTATTATTGCCTTTCACTTGCACGACTGAACGGTGTGGATAATAATAATAGTGCACGTGCATTGGACTAAGCTGGAATCTGCAAGCATTTAGTAGAAGGGAGAAGGCAAGGTAACATGGGCTCTTAGTTAGATCAACAATAATGCATATGAGAGCCACTCAACATTTTCATCATGGTCTTCTCCTCTCGACCCCCAAAGAACAAGGAAAGAAATAAAATATTTACACGGGAAAGCTCCCAACAAGCAAAAGAAGAACGAGAAGTCTTTTTGGATTTGCTTTTAATTACTACTACTGCAGGCATGGAAAGTAAACTAGCTACAACTAATATTTTTTAGTTTTTCTTAATGTTTTTCAAACACACAAGAAGAAGGCTTACCAAAGAAAATAAAATAGCATGGGCGGTACAAAGAAAAAGTATGATCACTGACAACTAGAATGAGTGTGTGAACATGAATGTAATGGCAGCGAGAAATACTTACTCCCCCAAGCTTAGGCTTTTGGCCTAAGTTAGTCTATGGACACTGCTGGCCTGGTGGATATCCAAAGTTGTAGCTGGGGTCGTACTAAGATGCAGTAGCTACTGCCTGAAGAGCTGCAGCTTGGAGGCGAGCTGCCTCCGTCCTCCTCTCGTACTCGTTCGCCTCCTCCCTGGTTATGACATATCTCCTTTTTGCCTGAAAGTTAAAGAAAGCAGGAGCAGGGAGGGCAACATGGACAGTGCGCTGTCTGTCAAAGATTAGTCGATAATGGAGGAACTGTTCGTTCCTCTCAAGAAACTGATGGCGAACCGTAGCATTATAATCTAGGTAAGTAGGGGGTAGCTCTATATTATTTCCATGTATAGGCATATTAAGATAATTAGCTACACGAGTTGCATAACTTCCACCAAACAAATCTCCACTTCTACCGTTAAGATGCAACCTTCGTATAACAATGTCCCCTAAGTTATATTGTTTATCTCCTAATACCGCACTTTTGAGGACACAAACATCTAGAGCGCACATGTGACAAACCTCATCTTTACCATTAATAAAGAGAGCAAAATAATGTATGGAAGGGAAATGAATGCTCCCTATGGTGGCTTGTGTGATTTCCCTAGATTCTCCCACAATGATACTAGCAAGAAATTCTTTATATTCAGATTTGTGGGGTTCAGTAACATTGCCCCACTGCGGGAGTTTACAAGCAGTATTAAAATCTTCTAAGTCCATGGTATATGATTTATCATAAAGATCAAATAGAACAGTGTGAGAATTGTGCGAGGATGTAAATTTAAACCTCCTCACAAAGGAATCAGTTAGGTAGTGATACTGCAGGCACTTATCTGACACAAAGTCCTCAAGATCAACATTGCGCATATACGTGTCAAATTCATCCTTGATGCCTGCCAGGACCATAAACTCCTCTGACGGCCATTCACAAGGCTTCACTTGAGCTTCCCTTGGTGGTTCATCGTCCGGCTCACGTATCACGAGCCTTGGTCCTTGCTTCCTTGAGGAACCACCTTGGTACATTTTCCTGAACATTTTCTTTCTCTGAAAAATTTCTAAAATGTTTAGTGACTCAAAATAAAAGTGAACCAAACTCAACAAAATTGATAGCAACTACTCCCACAAGTGCCTGGAGGCTATATCATGCATTAAAACTACTTTGGACCACATAAATTTGACATGCAAGCTCAATAACAGGGTCACCTAAGCAGCAAAAATTTGCAATAAATAAAGCACTAGAACAAAAACTAATTGGACCATTGGAGGAGTCACATATCGAGGAACAATCTCCCCAAAGAGTTTTGTGAATGGAGCTTTGAGCAAGGAGATTGAAAATGGCAACAATATAAGCTAGAACATGGGTTTGAGCTATGGGAGGATTTTTTTCTGGAGGAAGACGAAGTGAGTGGGTGCTGGAATAAGTGGAGGGGGTCCACGTGGGGCCCATGAGGCCGGGGGTGCGCCCCGAGGGGGGGGGCCTGCACCCTCATGGCCTAGTGGTGGGCTCCCTTGGTGTGTTCTCAGTGCCAGTAATTATAAAATGTTCTACCAAAAATCATATATAATTTTTAGGACATTTGGAGAACTTTTATTTTTGTGGTATTTTTATTTCAAGGATAATTCAGAAAATAGACAGAAATTATTATTTTTTCTTTATTTAATCTAAATAACAGAAAGTAAAAGGAGGGTACAGAGAGTTGTGCTTTCTAACTTCATCCATCTCATGCTCACCAAAAGGAATCCACTAACAAGGTTGATCAAGTCTTGTTAACAAACTCTTTCCGAATAACATGAAACCGTAGAATTTTTGAATAACACTAGGTTACCTCAACAGGGATATGCATGTCCCCAACAATAAGAATATCACATTTCTTCTTGATAGTAGGAAGAGGGAATCAAAACCTCCAATAGTAATCATTGAGATTTTTGAAATAGAATTGATATTGTGGACTTGAGATTGTTTCCTCGGAAAGTGTACCATATGCTCATTACCGTTAACATGAAAAGTGACATTACCTTTGTTGCAATCAATAACGGCCCCTGCAATATTCAAAAAGGGTCTACCAAGAATAATAGACATACTATCTGACGGAGTCCTGGATTAGGGGGTGTCCGGATAGCCGGACTATACCTTCGGCCGAACTCCTGGACTATGAAGATACAAGGTGGAAGACTTCGTCCCGTGTCCGGAAGGGACTTTCCTTGGCGTGGAAGGCAAGCTTGGCGATACGGATATGTAGATCTCCTACCATTGTAACCGACTCTGTGTAACCCTAGCCCTCTCCGGTGTCTATATAAACCAGAGGGTTTTAGTCCGTAGGGACAGACAATCATACCATAGGCTAGCTTCTAGGGTTTAGCCTCTCTGATCTCGTGGTAGATCTACTCTTGTACTACCCATATCATCAATATTAATCAAGCATGACGTAGGGTTTTACCTCCATCAAGAGGGCCCGAACCTGGGTAAAACATTGTGTCCCCTGCCTCCTGTTACCATCCGCCTAGACGCACAGTTTGGGACCCCCTACCCGAGATCTGCCGGTTTTGACACCGACATTGGTGCTTTCATTGAGATTTCCTCTGTGTCGTCACTTTTAGGCCTGATGGATTCTCCGTTCATCAACAGCGATGCGATCCAGGGTGAGACCTTTCTCCCTAGACAGATCTTCGTATTCGGCGACTTTGCACTGCGGGCCAATTTGCTTGGTCATCTGGAGCAGATCGAAAGCTACGCCCCTGGCCATCGGGTCGGATTTGGAAGTTTGAGCTAGACGACCGACCTCCGCGGAGACTTGATCTTCGATGGATTCGAGCCGCAGCCGAGCGCGCCGCACTATCACGATGGGCATGATCTAGCTCTGTCGCCGAACAGTGCCCTGGAGGCCGCACCCGCATCAGCTCCGACCCTTAATTCGGAGCCAACTGCGCCAATCGAGGATGGGTGGTTGGACACCACCTCGGGGGCTGCAATCTCTATGGCGATCGAGCCGAACACCAGCCCTATTCTCTGCGAAGCCCATGACTCCAAGGAGTCGGCCTCCTCTCCAGACTCCGAGCCCTCCGCGCCCCTACCGATCGAACCCGATTGGGCACCGATCATGGAGTTCACCGCCGCGGACATCTTTCAGCACTCACCCTTCGGCGATATTCTGAATTCACTAAAGTCTCTCTCTTTATCAGGAGAGCCCTGGCCGGACTATGGTTAGCAAGGTTGGGATGCGAATGATGAAGAAATTCAAAGCCCACCCACCACCCATGTAACAACCCGGATGTAACTTTCCCTATTTGTACTCCAACTCTTGCCGTTTCCGGCGTTAAGTTATATTTATTTCCTCGGGTTCAGGTCTTTGTCTCCTTGTGTTGTTGTCGTTGTCATGCATCTCATATCATGTCATCATGTGCATTGCATTTGCATACGTGTTCATCTCATGCATTCGAGCATTTTCCCCGTTGTCTGTTTTGCATTCCGGCGCTTCGTTCTCCTCCGGTGGTCAATTCTACTTTTCTTTCGTGTGTGGGGATTAAACATTTCCGTATTGGACCGAGACTTTCCAAGCGGCCTTGGTTTACTACCGGTAGACCGCCTGTCAAGTTTCGTATCATTTGGACTTCGTTTGATACTCCAATGGTTAACCGAGCGACCGAAAAGGCCTCGTGTGTGTTGCAGCCCAACACCCCTCCAATTTGGCCTAAAACCCACCAAACTCTGCTCCATGTCCTAGAGCGTTCGATCACGATCGCGTGGCCGAAAACCGCACCTCATTTGGACTCTCCTAGCTCCCTCTATGCCTATATAAAAACCCCTCCGAATCCGGATCTTCCTCTCCCCCCGAAACCCTAATTTTCCCCTCGCGCGCCCGGACACGTCCGGCTGTCACCGGACAAAGCCGCCGCTGCCCGCCCGCGCCTATCGGGCGCTGCCACGTGGCACAAAGCTGCCGCAGTCACTCCGGCCCGGGAGGCCCAGCCGGGGCCCCCGAGGCCCATCTCCTCCGCGCCTCCTCGCCCGCCAGCCGGCCGACGCCGCCCGCTCCACCGGCCGCCACTCGCCGCCACCGACCTCGCCCGCGAGCCGGCCACCGCCGCCCGTTTCGCCGGCCACCGGCCGCCGCCACCGACCTCGCCAGCGCCGCGGCCGGCGCCCGCCACCACCGGCTGCACCGACCCCGTCCGGCGCCACCACCGGCCGCGCCGCCCCGCCGCGCTCGGAGCCCGCGCCGGCGCCACTCCGGCCGGTCCTCTCCGGCGAGCTCCGAGGATTCCGGCGAACTTCGTAATCCGTGCCCGGATCTCAGATCTGAAATCCTAACCCTAGGTCATTTTTTTCACTAAGTCCCAGAATTCCTGATCCAAGTTGCCATGTTCGCGGCTTCGTAACTTTGCAAACATAGCTCCGATTTGGGCGTATAGCATATCAAAATGTTCAACTCAGAGAGTACATCATTTCATTCCATTGCATCATTTTCATTTGAGCTCATCTTGGGGCCCGAAATGCTGTTAGAAGAGGGCTACTTGAGTTAATTGTCAGATCTGTTACTCCGTTTAGCACTTTTGTCATTTTTGCCATGATTAATGTGTGCATGCTATGCCCGTGAGTTCTACATATGTTTTGTTAAGGGTTTTGTCATCTTTCCAGAGGTGCAACCCATGTATTTTTTAGGATGTGTGTGGTGACTTGTGCAAGCTTGCAAAGTGAGGCACCCGGTAAATCTGTTTTCAGGGACTTATTAGTTTCACAAAGTCCTGGGATTGTTTAGTTCATGATGCCGTATGTTCTTGTTGATTCCTAGTGATCCGTGCCTCTTTTGAGGATGATCAGTAAAGGAGTTTTGTTAATATTGTAGTGCTCTATCCATCCATGTCTTTGTTTGCAATTATGGAGCACCCTAGCTTGAGTCAATCGAGCTCTACTTTTGCTAATTTGTGAATCTGAGCAGATTGTCAACTTGTTTGCAATTTTGCCGGTGAGGATGTAGTTGAATCGTGCATGCTATGCCATTGTTATTGCCATATCTAGCTTGCATTTTGTGCCTTCTTGAGGGATGTATGCTTGTCTTGCCATGACTTGCACCGTGGTGAGTGCATCAAGCTCGTAAACATGCCTTCGTGAGTTATGTTTCAGCATGTCCCAGTTTTCACTAAG
The DNA here is from genome assembly GCF_056163025.1 of Triticum urartu. Taxonomy (NCBI): domain Eukaryota; kingdom Viridiplantae; phylum Streptophyta; class Magnoliopsida; order Poales; family Poaceae; genus Triticum; species Triticum urartu. The sequence continues at coordinate 115,018,133 of NC_141875.1, read as the reverse complement.
TATGAAAACTGATTATGTTTTTGCCATGTTCGTGTGCTTGTTAGTATATTTTGTGATCCATTTTGGCTCAAGGTCACTAAGGGACTTTTGTTAAGCTTGTTGAGTAGCTTCATGCCATGTCTTTCTTTTTCATGTTCAGGTCCTGTAGCATGTTGTTTTGTTGCTCCGAAAGGGCTATATGCTCTGAAATTCCAGACAAGTGTTAATTTCACTAAGTCTGAGATCTGTTTGTCATTTGCATTTTTTCCATGCTTGTTTGAACCTGTTAATGGATGTTTTGGCCGTAGCTCAGTGCTAGACTTTTGTTAAGCATCTTGAATGCTTCCCTGCCATGTATTTTGTTGACATGTTTGGTTGCTGTAGCATGTTCATTTCATTGCATTTAGATGCCTACTTGCTGTAAATCGCAGACCGGTGTCATTTTTGAATCGCTTGCCATTTCCAAACCGTAACTCCGATTCCGGCGTTCTTTATATCGTTTTCAAGAGATTTCATCTCATCTTTCCAGTGGCACACTTGGAATTCCAAGTTGAGGCCAGGTTCATGCATTTTCCTGTCATATCTTGCATTTTGCATCCCGCATCGCATCCCGCATAGCATATCATCTTTGCATCATGTTGTTTGAGTTTGCACGTGGTTGATTGTATCCTTGTTGCTTGTTCGTCTTGTTTGGGTAGAGCCGGGAGACGAGTTCACTAACGAGGAGCCCGTTGAGTTTGCTTTCGAGGATCCAGTCAACTCTGACAACTGTGCAGGCAAGATGATCACACCCTCGAAATCACTACTATCTTTGCTATGCTAGTTTGCTCGCTCTTTTGCTATGCCATTGCTACAATGCCTACCACTTGCTTGCAAGCCTCCCAAATTGCCATGTCAAACCTCTAACCCACCATGTCCAAGCAAACCGTTGATTGGCTATGTCACCGCTTTTCTCAGCCCCTCTTATAGCGTTGCTAGTTGCAGGTGAAGATTGGAGGCCGTTCCTTGTTGGAACATCATTTATTTACTTGTTGGGATATCATTATATTGCTATGTTATCTTAATGCATCTATATACTTGGTAAAGGGTGGAAGGCTCGGCCTCTCGCCTAGTGTTTTGTTCCACTCTTGCCGCCCTAGTTTCCGTCATATCGGTGTTATGTTCCCGGATTTTGCGTTCCTTACGCGGTTGGGTTATAATGGGAACCCCTTGATAGGTCGCCTTGATTAAAGCTTTTCCAGCAATGCCCAACCTTGGACTTACCATTTTCCATCTAGCCTCTTTTTCCTCAGGTTTCCGGAGCCCGCGGGTCATCTTATTTTAAACCCCCCCGGGCCAGTTCTCCTCTGAGTGTTGGTCCAAACTAGAGTCCTGTGCAGCGCTCCCTCGGGTAAACTCGAGGTTTGGTTCTAGTTGTATGGAGCGCTCATCTGAGTGTGCCCTGAGAAAGAGATATGTGCAGCTCCTATCGGGATTTCTCGGCACATTCGGGCGGTGTTGCTGGTCTTGTTTTAACCTGTCGAAGTGTCCTGAATTACCGAGAAACCGAGTCTGATCGGAACGTCTTGGGAGGAGGTCTATTCCTTCGTTGACCGTGAGAGCTTGTCATGGGCTAAGTTGGGACTCCCCTGCAGGGATTGAACTTTCGAAAGCCGTGCCCGCGGTTATGGGCAGATGGGAATTTGTTAATGTCCAGTTGTAGATAACTTGAACCTTAACTTAATTAAAATGAATCAACTGAGTGTGTTACCGTGATGGCCTCTTCTCGGCGGAGTCTGGGAAGTGGACACGGTGTTGGAGTAATGTTTGCGCAGGTTGCTCTCTAGTTTCTCGCTCGTGCTTGCCTTCTCTTCTCACTCTCTTTTGCGAATAGGTTAGCCACCATACTCGCTAGTCGCTTGCTACAGCTCCACTCATATTTTACCTTGCCATTCCTATAAGCTTAAATAGTCTTGATCGCGAGGGTGCGAGATTGCTGAGTCCCTGTGGTTCACAGATTACTATTACACCAGATGCAGGGCCTGATGATTCCGCTCCAGGAGACGCGTATGAGCTCAAGTGGGAGTTCGACGAAGACTCTCAACGTTACTATGTTTCTTTTCCCTATGATCAGTAGTGGTGCCCAGTTGGGGGTGAACGGGACCGTTGTCGCATGTTGGGTTCTCTTTTATTTTGGCGCCGTAGTCGGGCCATGAGTGTTTTGGATGATGTAATGTTATTTATGTACTTGATTGACGTGGCGAGTGTAAGCCAACTATTGTTATCTCCCCTTTTATTATCATGGGATGTTGTGAAGATTGCCTAACTTGCGACATATGCCTTCTATGCGATTATGTCTCTAAGTCGTGCCTCGACACGTGGGAGCTATAGTCGCATCGAGGGTGTTTCAAGTTGGTAATCAGAGCCTTCCCCGACCTTAGGAGCCCCATTGCTTGATTGTTTTTAGTGGCCGAGTTGTGTCTAGAAAATGTTTTGAGTCTTTTAGGAATTATATATCGAAGAGTTTAGGAATTCTTTTTACTTCCCAGTCTCCTCATCGCTCTGGTAAGGCATCCTGATGTAGAGTTTTGACTCTTCTCTTCTCAAATTTCACTAAAAAAAATTTTAGGATCACGCGGGTATCTTGGAATCGTTCTGATGGTTTTATGGTGAGAACATTGTCTTGGTGCCTCCTGTCAGGGGTTTAGTGGAAGTGTCTCGGGGAGTTGAGCTCTGAGGTGTTGTCATCATAATTTTATCGTTGCAGTTCTGGAATACCTGAGTTTAGTACGCCGACATCGAAAATCTCTTTTATGCAGTTTGTTGGTGAGATAACCTCGACGCCACCCAGTACTGGGGCGGGAGTTCGGGAGTATCGCCATAACTTGTATAACGGATGCTTTTCGAAGGTTGAGGTAGATGGTTTCCGAAGGTTTCTTGGTTATGTGTTGAAGGATGGATACAGCTGGATGTAGGATTTGCTAGTTTGGGTGAGATATTATGCTTCCCCTGTATCCCCAACACCTGATTGCATAACCGGAAAGGTTCGGGAGTTTCATAGGTGGGAATTCTAGTAGCTCTAGTTTTTCTTCCACGGATATTGGTTTGAGATTGGGATTTCTTACCGATTATTCGTTCTTGATCCGTACCTTGTTGATTTATTTCTCTACCTTAATTCTACGTGGCTTCTCAATTTATGGATATGTGACCATTTCAAGAGGAATGCATTCGTTCATTTTGTTCGGATCTGAAGACTATATGTTGCAATTTTCATTCCGTTGGATTCAGCTTCAATATTTATCTGTCAATGTGCTAATGGTGGTCAACCTCTTCAGGATGGCTCCTCCAACGCGCACGACTTCGAATCCTGATCCGCCACCACCTCCACCTCCTCCGGAGGCATGGCAAGCTGTGATGGCCGCAACCAATGCAAACACACAGCTGATCATGCAAATTCTTCAAGAGCGCAATCAAGGCAGTCAAGGGAATCAAGGCAGCAATCAGAGTCACTTTGCTACACTGAACCAGTTCCTTGCTAACGGGCCAAAGACTTTCAGCAATTGTGTTGATGCAACCGATGCTGACGATTGGCTTGTGGATCTATGCAAGAATTTCGAGTGCAGTAACGTCAGGCCTGAGGACTTTGTTAAGTTCGCTTCCTTCCAACTCAAAGATCAAGCTGCAGAATGGTTCCAGCAGTACAAGGACTCCAGAGGTGGACGTGTTATCACTTGGGATGATTCCCGTCGAGATTTCCGAGCTCATCATATTCCGCAGAGCGTGGTTGAAAGGAAGCGTGAGGAATTCCGCAATCTGAAGCAAGGCTCTTTATCTGTCTATGACTACAACAAGTTGTTCCAGAAGCTCGCCCGCTTTGCTAAGCAGGACGTCCCTGATGAGAAGAGCATGATATATCAGTTCAGGGGTGGTCTCAGAGAAGAAATTCAGCTCGCTCTTGTCCTCTTTGAGCCCTTGAGATACGATGAGTTCTACAACATGGCACTGAAGCAAGAGGCTGCTCAGTTGAGGTGTGATGCTTCCAAGAAGCGAGTCAGAGATGCTACTCCTTCTTCCTCTACTCAAGTGGCCAAGCAGCAGAAGTTTTGGCTTCCTCCTCCTCCGTTCCATCAGCCGTATCAGCAGAAGAGTAAAGGTGGCAGTGGTTCTTCCCACCCACCCAACCCTGGCTTTCAGAACAAGACTTCGTCTCAAGCTCCAAGATCGAGTGCTCCGTATCACCGTCCGCTTTCAGAGGTCACGTGCAACAAGTGCCAACAGAAGGGTCACTATGCCAACAAGTGTCTCAACCAGAGGCGTCTTCCTCCTCCTCCTCCTGTCAGATCGACAAGTACAGCTGTGGTCAAGCATAACCCCAAGTTCGCCAAGGTCAATATGGTGAATGCAGCTCAGGCAGAGGACTCGTCAGATGTGATCATGGGTAACCTTCCTGTTAATGATATTCCTACAAATCTTCTTTTTGACATGGGTGCATCGCATTGCTTCATTTCCAAACCTTTTGCATCAAAGTATGAGTGTGATTATCAGTATCTGCAAAGTTCCTTGCAAATTGTGTCACCGGGCAAGCAGATGACAGCTAACACCTGCGTCCCTGAGGTTACTATCACATTGGGTGACTACAAGTTCCTTTCCTCCCCAATTGTTCTTGGTAACTCAGATATTGATCTTATTCTCGGAATGGATTGGCTTTCTAAGCACAAGGCTCAGCTTGATTGTGCAGCCAGGCAGATTCAATTAACTCATTCGTCTGAGGATGTAATTGTCTTTGCCGCTCGTGATGATACTATCTGTCTATTTTCTCTCAATGAGAAGGGCGAATTGGATGCCATCTCTCAAATTCCAGTCGTTTGCGAATATCAAGATGTCTTTCCAGAAGAGCTCCCAGGAATGCCTCCGCACCGGCCAGTTGAATTCGTTATTGATCTTGAGCCCGACACAGAACCTGTGTGCAAGCGTCCTTACAAGATCGGACCTGAAGAGTTGAAGGAGCTGAAGAAGCAACTCGATATGCAAGAGAAAATGGGTCTCATCCGGCCTAGTTCTTCTCCGTGGGGTTGTGGTGTTCTTTTTGTGAAGAAGAAGGATGGAATGGACCGACTTTGTGTTGATTACCGTCCAGTGAACAAGAAGACCATCAAGAACAAATACCCACTTCCCAACATCAATGAGCTGTTCGAACAACTCAAAGGTGCCCAAGTATTCTCCAAACTTGATCTCCGTATGGGTTATCACCAGATTCGCATTCGTGAAGAAGATATTCCCAAGACAGCATTCAGAACAAGCTTTGGTTCATATGAATACACTGTCATGTCTTTTGGTCTCGCCAACGCTCCTCCGACGTTCTCTCGCATGATGAACTTCATCTTCAACGCCTACACCAATGACTTCGTTTTGGTCTATCTCGACGACATTCTGGTTTTCTCGAAGAACAAGGAAGATCATGCCAAACACTTGCGTTTGGTGCTTGATAAGCTCAGAGAACATCAGTTCTACGCCAAGTTCTCCAAGTGTGAGTTTTGGCTTGATGAGGTTCTTTATCTTGGTCATATCATCTCTGCCAAGGGCATTGCTGTGAATCCTGAGAAGGTGTCTGCAATTGTGAATTGGGAACCTCCTCAGAACGTGAAGCAACTCCGATGTTTTCTCGGTCTCGCAAGCTATTGCCAAAGATTCATTGAAAACTTTTCTAAGATCGCGAAGCCTCTCTCAAATCTTCTTCAGAAGCACGTCAAGTACGTTTGGTCTCCGGAGTGTGACATTGCTTTCAACACTTTGAAAGAGAAATTGATCACTGCTCCAGTTCTGACTCCGCCTGATGAATCCAACCCGTACGAGGTCTTTTGTGATGCCTCTCTCCAAGGTCTTGGCGCAGTATTGATGCAAGAGAAGAAAGTTGTTGCTTATACATCTCGCCAGTTGAAGCCTAATGAGAAGAACTACCCCACTCATGATCTCGAGTTGACGGCAGTTGTGGATGCTCTTTTGACTTGGAGACATCTTCTATTGGGAAGAAAAGTGGATATTTTCACTGATCACAAGAGTCTCAAGTACATCTTCACTCAGCCTAATCTCAACCTCAGGCAAACTCGATGGGTCGAAATGATTCAAGAGTATAATCCGAGTATTGAGTATACTCCAGGCAAGGCAAATGTGATTGCTGACGCATTGAGCAGGAAAGCTTACTGCAACAGTCTTATTCTCAAGCCTTATCAACCCGAGCTTTGTGAAGCTTTCCGCAAACTTAATCTGCAAGTTGTTCCTCAAGGTTTCCTCGCCAACCTTCAAGTCTCTCCTACCTTAGAAGACCAGATTCGCCAAGCCCAGCTTCTTGATGCTATGGTGAAAAAGGTGAAGATTAGGATTGCCAAGAGTCAGTCCAAGTACAAGTGCTACCGCCTTGATGACAAGGACACTCTCTTCTTCGAGGATCGTATTGTTGTACCCCAAGGTGACCTCCATAAAGTGATCATGAATGAGGCTCACAATTCTCTCCTCTCCATCCACCCTGGGAGCACGAAGATGTATCAGGACCTTAAGCAAGCTTATTGGTGGACTCGAATGAAGCGCGAGATCGCTCAATTCGTGAATGAATGTGATATCTGCAGAAGAGTGAAGGCAGAACACCAAAGGCCAGCAGGTCTCCTCCAACCTCTTGCCATTCCAGAATGGAAGTTTGACCACATTGAAATGGACTTCGTGACTGGGTTTCCAAAGTCCAAGCGTGGTAATGATGCTATATTCGTTGTCATCGACAAACTCACCAAAGTGGCTCACTTTCTGCCTATCAAAGAGTCGATCACTGCAGCTCAATTGGCGGAACTCTATACCTCTCGTATTGTCTCTCTGCACGGTATTCCTCAAGTGATCTCTTCAGACCGTGGCAGCATCTTTACCTCGAAGTTTTGGGATTCTTTCCATAAGGCCATGGGCACTAACATGCGCTTCAGCACAGCTTTCCATCCTCATACAAGCGGTCAAGTCGAGCGTGTCAACCAGATTCTTGAAGATATGCTCTGGGCTTGTGTGATCTCCTTCGGCATGAAGTGGGAGGATTGTCTTCCTTATGCTGAATTCTCCTACAACAACAGTTTTCAAGCAAGTTCGGGCAAGGCCCCATTTGAAATTCTGTATGGTAGGAAGTGCCGTACCCCTCTCAACTGGTCTGAAACCGGTGAACGTCGGCTTTTGGGTAATGACTTAATCACAAAAGCAGAAGAAATGTGCAAAGTCATTCGTGATAACCTCAAAGCAGCCCAATCCCGCCAGAAGAGCTACTATGATAGTAAGCACCGTGATTTGGCTCGTGATATCGGAGATCATGTTTACCTCCGTGTCTCTCCTATGAAAGGTACTCGTCGCTTCGGTATCAAAGGGAAGCTTGCCCCTAGATACGTGGGACCTTTCAAGATTGTCAGCAAGAGAGGCGACCTCGCCTATCAACTCGAGCTTCCATCAAACATTGCAAATGTTCATGACGTGTTCCATGTCTCTCAGCATCGAAAGTGCTTCAAGACTCCTGACCGCACCGTCAACTTTGAGGACATTGAGCTCCAAGAAGATCTCTCTTATGGTGAGCACCCAGTTGCTATTCTTGAAGAGACTGAACGCAAGACTTGCAACAAGTCAATCAAATTTCTCAAAGTCAAGTGGTCACACCATTTCGACCGTGAAGCTACCTGGGAATGCGAGGATCACCTTCGTTCTGAGTACCCGGCGTTCTTTCAGTCCTAGATCTCGGGACGAGATCCTTTCGTAGTGGTGGAGTGTTGTAACACCCCGGATGTAACTTTCCCTATTTGTACTCCAACTCTTGCCGTTTCCGGCGTTAAGTTATATTTATTTCCTCGGGTTCGGGTCTTTGTCTCCGTGTGTTGTTGTCATTGTCATGCATCTCATATCATGTCATCATGTGCATTGCATTTGCATACGTGTTCATCTCATGCATTCGAGCATTTTCCCCGTTGTCCGTTTTGCATTCCGGCGCTTCGTTCTCCTTCGGTGGTCAATTCTACTTTTCTTTCGTGTGTGGGGATTAAACATTTCCGGATTGGACCGAGACTTGCCAAGCGGCCTTGGTTTACTACCGGTAGACTGCCTGTCAAGTTTCGTATCATTTGGACTTCGTTTGATACTCCAACGGTTAACCGAGGGACCGAAAAGGCCTCGTGTGTGTTGCAGCCCAACACCCCTTCAATTTGGCCCAAAACACACCAAACTCTGCTCCATGTCCTAGAGCGTTCGATCACGATCGCGTGGCCGAAAACCGCACCTCATTTGGAATCTCCTAGCTCCTTCTATGCCTATATAAAGACCCCTCCGAATCTGGATCTTCCTCTCCCCCCGAAACCCTAATTTTCCCCTCGCGTGCCCGGACACGTCCGGCTGTCACCGGAAAAAGCCGCCGCCGCCCGCCCGCGCCTATCGGGCGCCGCCACGTGGCACAAAGCCGCCGCCGTCGCTCCTTGCCCGGGAGGCCCAGCCGGGGCCCACGAGCCCATCTCCTCCGCGCCTCCTCGCCCGCGAGCAGGCCGCCGCTGCCCGCCGCCACCGAGCTCGCCCGCGAGCCGGCCGCCGCCCGCCGCCACCGACCTCGCCAGCGCCCCAGCCGCCGCCCGCCACCACCGGCCGTGCCGCCCCCCCGCGCTCGGAGCCCGCTCCGGCGCCAATCCGGCCGGTCCTCTCCGGGGAGCTCCGAGGATTCCGGCGAACTTCGTAATCCGTGCCCGGATCTCAAATCTGAAATCCTAACCCTAGGTCGTTTTTTTTCACTAAGTCCCAGAATTCCTGATCCAAGTTGCCATGTTCGCGGCTCCATAACTTTGCAAACGTAGCTCCGATTTGGGCGTATAGCATATCAAAATGTTCATCTCAGAGAGTACATCATTTCATTCCATTGCATCATTTTCATTTGAGCTCATCTTGGTGCCCGAAATGCTGTTAGAAGAGGGCTACTTGAGTTAATTGTCAGATCTGTTACTCCGTTTAGCACTTTTGTCATTTTTTCCATGATTAATGTGTGCATGCTATACCCGTGAGTTCTACATATGTTTTGTTAAGGGTTTTTTCATATTTCCAGAGGTGCAACCCATGTATTTTTTAGGATGTGTGTGGTGACTTGTGCAAGCTTGCAAAGTGAGGCAGCCGGTAAATCTATTTTCAGGGACTTAGTAGTTTCACTAAGTCCTGGGATTGTTTAGTTCATGATGCCGTATGTTCTTGTTGATTCCTAGTGATCCGTGCCTCTTTTGAGGATGGTCAGTAAAGGAGTTTTGTTAATATTGTAGTGCTCTATCCATCCATGTCTTTGTTTTCAATTATGGAGCACCCTAGCTTGAGTCAATCGAGCTCTACTTTTGCTACTTTGTGAATCTGGGCAGATTGTCAACTTGTTTGCAATTTTGCCGGTGTGGTTGTAGTTGATCCGTGCATGCTATGCCATTGTTCCTGCCATATCTAGCTTTCATTTTGTGCCTTCTTGAGGGATGTATGCTTGTCTTGCCATGGCTTGCACCGTGGTGAGTGCATCAAGCTCGTAAACATGCCTTCGTGAGTTATGTTTCAGCATGTCCCAGTTTTCACTAAGTATGAAAACTGATTATGTTTTTGCCATGTTCGTGTGCTTGTTAGTATATTTTGTGATCCCTTTTGGCTCAAGGTCACTGAGGGACTTTTGTTAAGCTTATTGAGTAGCTCCATGCCGTGTCTTTCTTTGTCATGTTCAGGTCCTGTAGCATGTTGTTTTGTTGCTCTGAAGAGGGCTATATGCTCTGAAATTCCAGACAAGTGTTAATTTCACTAAGTCTGAGATCTGTTTGTCATTTGTATTTTTGCCATGCTTGTTTGAACCTGTTAATGGATGTTTTGGCCGTAGCCTAGTGCTGGACTTTTGTTAAGCATCTTGAATGCTTCCCTACCATGTATTTTGTTGCCATGTTTGGGTGTTGTAGCATGTTCATTTCATTGCATTTAGATGCCTACTTGCTGTAAATCGCAGACCGGTGTCATTTTTGAATCGCTTGCCATTTCCAAACCGTAACTCCGATTCTGGCGTTCTTTATATCGTTTTCAAGCGATTTCATCTCATCTTTCCAGTGGCACACTTGGAATTCCAAGTTGAGGCAAGGTTCATGCATTTTCCTGTCATATCTTGCATTTTGCATCCCGCATCGCATCCCGCATAGCATATCATCTTTGCATCGTGTTGTTTGAGTTTGCACGTGGTTGATTGTATCCTTGTTGCTTGTTTGTCTTGTTTGGGTAGAGCCAGGAGACGAGTTCGCTAACGAGGAGCCCGTTGAGTTTGCTTTCGAGGATCCAGTCAACTCTGACAACTATGCAGGCAAGATGATCACACCCTCGAAATCACTACTATGTTTGCTATGCTAGTTTGCTCGCTCTTTTGCTATGCCATTGCTACAATGCCTACCACTTGCTTGCAAGACTTCCAAATTGCCATGTCAAACCTCTAACCCACCATGTCCTAGCAAACCATTGATTGGCTATGTTACCGCTTTGGTCAGCCCCTCTTATAGCGTTGCTAGTTGCAGGTGAAGATTGGAGGCCCTTCCTTGTTGGAACATCATTTATTTACTTGTTGGGACATCATTATATTGCTATGTTATATTAATGCATCTATATACTTGGTAAAGGGTGGAAGGCTCGGCCTCTCGCCTAGTGTTTTGTTCCACTCTTGCCGCCCTAGTTTCCGTCATATCGGTGTTATGTTCCCGGATTCTGTGTTCCTTACGCGGTTGGGTTATAATGGGAACCGCTTGATAGTTCGCCTTGATTAAAGCTTTTCCAGCAATGCCCAACCTTGGACTTACCATTTGCCACCTAGCCTCTTTTTCCCTCAGGTTTCTGGAGCCCGCGGGTCATCTTATTTTAAACCCCCCCGGGCCAGTGCTCCTCTGAGTGTTGGTCCAAACTAGAGTCCTGTGCAGCGCCCCCTCGGGGAAACTCGAGGTTTGGTTCTAGTTGTATGGAGTGCTCATCTGAGTGTGCCCTGAGAAAGAGATATGTGCAGCTCCTATCGGGATTTTTCGGCACATTCGGGCGGTGTTGCTGGTCTTTTTTTAACCTGTCGAAGTGTCCTGAATTACCGAGATACCGAGTCTGATCGGAACGTCTTGGGAGGAGGTCTATTCCTTTGTTGACCATGAGAGCTTGTCATGGGCTAAGTTGGGACTCCCCTGCAGGGATTGAACTTTCAAAAGCCGTGCCCGCGGTTATGGGCAGATGGGAATTTGTTAATGTCCGGTTGTAGATAACTTGAACCTTAACTTAATTAAAATGAATCAACTGAGTGTGTTACCGTGATGGCCTCTTCTCGGCGGAGTCCGGGAAGTGGACACGGTGTTGGAGTAATGTTTGCGCAGGTTGCTCTCTAGATTCTCGCTCGTGCTTCCCTTCTCTTCTCGCTCTCTTTTGCGAATAAGTTAGCCACCATACTCGCTAGTCGCTTGCTGCAGCTCCACTCATATTTTACCTTTCCATTCCTATAAGCTTAAATAGTCTTGATCGCGAGGGTGCGAGATTGCTGAGTCCCTATGGCTCATAGATTACTATTACACCAGATGCAGGGCCTGATGATTCCACTCCAAGAGACGCGTATGAGCTCAAGTGGGAGTTCGACGAAGACTCTCAACGTTACTATGTTTCCTTTCCCGATGATCAGTAGTGGTGCCCAGTTGGGGGTGAACGGGACCGTTGTCGCATGTTGGGTTCTCTTTTATTTTGGCGCCGTAGTCGGGCCATGAGTGTTTTTGATGATGTAATGTTATTTATGTACTTGATTGACGTGGCGAGTGTAAGCCAACTATTGTTATCTCCCCTTTTATTATCATGGGATGTTGTGAAGATTGCCTAACTTGCGACATATGCCTTCTATGCGATTATGTCTCTAAGTCGTGCCTCGACACGTGGGAGCTATATTCGCATCGAGGATGTTACAACCCACTTCGTAGCCACTGTCGATGATTTAACCGACATGCTCGACTTCAAATTCGAAGACATCGACGGTATGGACACCGATGCAGGAGATGATCAAGAACCAGCGCCTATAGGGCACTGGAAAGCCACCTCGTCGTATGATATATACATGGTGGACACCTCAAAAGAAGGCAATGGCGATGGAACAGCGGAGGATGACCCCTCCAAGAAGCAGGCTAAGCGCCGGCGTTAGCGGCGCTGCTCTAAATCCCGCCAAAGCAAAAACGGTGATTCCGGCACGGGATATAATAACACCCCGGACAGTGCCGAAAACAACCACCTCCAGCAAGATTCAGCACAGGAGGATGGAGAAGCCAGCCCTCATGAGAGAGCGGCAGACAGAGAGGTCGAGGACGATAATTATATGCCTCCCTCCGAAGACGAGGCAATCCTCGACGACGACGAATTTGTCGTGCCGGAGGATCCCGTCGAACAAGAGCGTTTCAAATGCAGGCTTATGGCCACGACGAGCAGCCTCAAGAAAAAACAGCAACAGCTTAGAGCTGACCAAGATTTGCTAGCCGACAGATGGACTGAAGTCCTTGCGGCCGAAGAGTATGAACTCGAACGCCCCTCCAAGAGCTACCCAAAGCGCAGGTTGCTACCCCGATTAGAGGAGGAAGCACCTAAACCTACATCACCAGCGCATGATGTGGCCGCGACAGAGAGGCCTCTCGGCTCTCCACTCAAGCCGCACCCCGGTGCCACTCAAAAAATACCAAGGCACGGGAAAATGCGCCAGACCTGCGAGATATATTGGAGGACAAGGCAAGGTAAACAAGATCGATCTACGGATCGCCTGGGCGCCCCACTGCACGAGACGGTAATCGTCACTCCAGATACAGTAAATCCGGCCGGGCCGAACACAGTAGACAAAGCTCGTTTGAGCTGCATCGTGATATAGCCCAATACAGAGGCACCGCACACCCACTATGCTTCACAGATAAAGTAATGTATCATCAAATCCCCGAGGGTTTCAAACCCGTGAACATCGAGTCATACGATGGCACAACAGATCCTGCGGTATGGATCGAGGTCTATCTCCTTCATATCCACATGGCCCGCGGTGATGACCTACACGCCATCAAATACCTCCCACTCAAGCTTAAAGGACCAGCTCGGCATTGGCTTAACAGCTTGCCAGCAGAATCAATTGGTTGTTGGGAGGACCTGGAAACCGCATTCCTCGACAATTTCCAGAGCACTTATGTGCTACCACCAGACGCCGATGACCTTAGCCACATAATTCAGCAGCCAGAGGAATCGGCTAGACAATTCTGGACACGGTTCCTAACCAAGAAAAATCAAATCGTCGACTGTCCAGACGCAGAGGCCCTAGCTGCCTTCAAGCATAACATACGCGACGAGTGGCTTGCACGGCACCTAGGACAGGAAAAACCAAAATCTATGGCAGCCCTCATGACACTTATGACCCGCTTTTGTGCAGGAGAAGACAGTTGGCTAGCTCGCAGCAATAACATGACAAAGAGCCCTGGTAATTCGGATACCAAGGACAGCGGTGGCAGGTCGCGTCACAACAAGCTAAAGCGCCGCATTAACGGCGACAATGCTGAGGATACGACAGTTAATGCCGAATTCAGAGGCTCTAAACCCAGTCAACGGAAAAAGCCATTCAAAAGAAATACTACGGGCCCATCCAATTTGGACCGAATACTCGACCGCTCATGCCAGATACATGGCACCCCCAAAAAACCAGCCAATCACACCAACAGGGATTGTTGGGTGTTCAAGCAGGCAGGAAAGTTAAATGCCGAAAGCAGAGACAAGGGGCTGCATAGCGATTACGAGGAGGAGCCCCGCCCGCCGAACAACAGTGGACAGAAAAGTTTTCCCCCACAAGTGCGGACGGTGAACATGATATACGCAACCCACGTCCCCAAGAGGGAGCGGAAGCGTGCGCTAAGGGACGTATACGCGATGGAGCCAGTCGCCCCAAAGTTCAACCCACGGTCTTCCTGCCCGATCACTTTTGATCGAAGGGACCACCCCACTAGCATCCGTCAAGGCGGATTCGCCGCATTGGTTCTAGACCCAATTATTGACGGATTTCACCTCACTAGAGTCCTTATGGATGGCGGCAGCAGCCTGAACCTACTTTACCAGGATACAGTGCGGAAAACGGGCATCGATCCCTCGAGGATTAAACCCACTAAAACGACCTTTAAAGGTGTCATACCAGGTGTAGAGGCCAACTGCACAGGCTCAGTTACACTTGAAGTGGTCTTCGGATCTTCGGATAATTTCTGAAGCGAGGAGTTAATCTTCGACATAGTCCCATTCCGTAGTGGCTATCACGCACTGCTCGGGCGAACCGCATTTGCCAAGTTCAATGCGGTGCCGCACTACGCATACCTCAAGCTCAAAATGCCAGGCCCTCGAGGAGTCATCACGGTCAATGGAAACACTGAACGCTCTCTCCGAATGGAGGAGCATACGGCAGCTATCGCAGCGGAAGTACAAAACAGGCTCTCAAGGCAATTCTCCAGTCCGGCCATTAAACGTTTGGACACCGTCAAGCGCGCCTGGAGTAACCTAAAACAAGACCGCCTGGCATGTTCCGAGCAAGCATAGCAATGCGGCCCCAACCCCAGCCCTTGAGAACTTGCGAAACCAGTGTTGCGCGTACATAACTATGCCCTGGAAATACCATGGGCACAGGGGGAGGGGCACCATCACGGCACGCCCGAAACGCGGCTTAAACCGCACTAGGGGCTGCCGATTTCTTAATTTTCTCTTATTTTCAGGACTCCATTCTTCGGAAGGCTTGTCCGGCAGTACAATTGCCGCACAAACGATACAACCAGGGAAGCAGAAAGCTATGCCGCATTATGGAACTCTAAGGTGGTCTCTATAACAAGCAGTATACCTGTTTCACATACCATTCCGCAGTTCGCCCCTGAAAAGGACATGTTAAATAGTCCCATCTTTTGCTTATTGCACTATTTGTATCGTTCTGCTTTGATCGCAACTTTTTTAAATAAACAATGCATAGCTTCCGTCTATTATTGCATTACTCTTATTTAAGAATATATGTTCATTAATGACATGCTGCACCCGTACACTTTGGTACGGCCAATACGCCAGGGGCTTAAGTACCCCACAATACGGTGTGAGAAGTCCGAACACTTTCACAATTGCTGCACCTCGAACTTATAACATTATATGCATCGGCTCCGAATCATGTCTTGGGTCAATAGTTGGGTTTGCCCGGCTCCTATGTTTTGGTACCTTACGTTCCGTTATATCGGCTAAGGTAGCACTAGGAGAACTACTGTGATTGTGCCCCAGTTGAGCTGGGCTAAGCACCTCACTAGAGAAAGCTAAAACTGACCGTCATGATGAGGCGAGAGCTGGACGCTGTTCAAGAGGTTTTTGAGTCCCTAAAGACTTATGCCGCTTAGAGCGAGGAGTCATTTGTCCGGCCTAGGCGTGGATAGCGCCCCGAACTCGGTCTTCCGAACACTAGGGGCTTCGTCGAAATTTAAAATTATAGAATTCTATGGCTAAGTGAGAGTGTTCAAGCATTATAGTCCGATTGCCTTGTTCGTTGTGTTGAGCGCCTCCCTCGAAGGACCCAAGAATGGGAAAAAGAGCGCTCATGTTTATCCCGATCACCCTAGCACTCGTGGCATGGGGGCAGAAGCCGACGACTCGCCATCTCTCAAATTTGATAAACGGCCGCACAGAAGGTAATATTTTAAATTCAAAAGCGTTGCTTAGCGCATATGAACAAGTTTTCAGCGTACAGGATCACAAATGCAAGTTTACTCAAAAATTACATCTTTGGAGCATTCATCCGCTATAAGGCGGGCACCCTTCAGGACGCCCTCATAATACGCTTCCGGGACGCGATGCTCCTTGCCCGGCGGCGGCCCGTCCTTCACCAGCTTCTCCGCATCCATCTTACCCCAGTGCACTTTAGCACGGGCAAGCGCCCTATGGGCACCTTCGATGCAGACGGAGCACTTGATTACTTTGAGCCGTGGACAGGCATCCACCAGCCGCCTCACCAGCCCGAAGTAGCTCCCAGGCAGAGCCTCTCCAGGCCAAAGCCGAACTACGAGGCCCTTTATGGCCTGTTCGGCCACCTTGTGGAGCTCGACCATTTGCTTCAGCTGGTCGCTCAAAGGCACCAGGTGTCCGGCCTCAGCATACTGAGACCAGAACACCTTCTCCGTCGAGCTCCCCCCCTCGGATCGGTAGTAGGCGGTGACATTAAACGCACTACGGGGAAAATTTGCAAATGCTCCTGGAGAGCTTCGGACTCGGGTAAGTAACAAGTAATTCAATTTCATGTGCTTGCTTTGCATAATGAATGCCTTACCCGCCGCTATCTTCTTCATTGCTTCAATTTCTTGGAGGGCTTTCTGGGCTTCGGCCTTGGCAGACTTCGCGCTTTCGAGGGTTGCCGCAAGCTCGGACGCTTGCGTCTTTGATTCAAGCTCCAAACTCTCGTGTTTTTTCACGAGAGCCTGGAGCTCTTTCTGCACCTCCTCCACCCGCGCCTCCTGCTTCCCTCTCTCTGTGCGCTCCGCGACCGCTCTGTTTTCAGCCTCGGACAGCGCTTTCTTAAGGGTTGCCACCTCGGTCGTGGCCCCTATAATAGCACGTTGATCCTGTCATTTTTTGCAACCACATCTTCTCTATATACTTGTGCAAGGTATTACTTGCCTTCCTTCTCCTCGAGTTGCCTCTTGGCATGGCCGAGCTCGTTCTCGGACTGCGCGAGGTTTTGGTTTAGCGTATCCACCTCCGCAGTCAGTGCGGCGGAGGCTAGCAGCGAAGCCTGCATACGCATATTGACTTGATTATGTTAGACTCCTGCGAATTTTATTAGATCCTCTATTCGGCTTTTCTTTCCGAACGCCGAACAGAGCATCAGGGGCTACTGTCTATGCAGTTATATTTTTACATATTCTTTACTTACCTCAAAGCCTGTTAGAAGGCTAGCACAAGCTTCAGTCAGTCCGCTCTTGGCAGACTGAACCTTCTGGATCACCGCACTCATAATAGTGCGGTGCTTCTCGTCGATGGAGGTGCCTTTAAGCACCTCCAGAAAATTGTCGGTGCCTCCGGTTGGACGGAGGTCACCGGCTCGGTAGGCTTGCTCCTCTTGGAAGGAGGCTGCCTACCGGAGTCCGGAACCGTTGAAGGTTCCGGCGTGGAGTCCTGCTCAAGGCCGGACTCGGGGCCCTTGGGGGTTTTATCCCCTTTGCGCCTGGAGTCCGGAAGGTCGCCTTGCGGCGCCTCCAGGACCACCTCCTCCTGGCTTGGAACCTGTTGGGACAGCACCTCGGCGTCGTCCGTAGGGTGGGGGGAGGTAGCGGGCGGAAGTGAATTCAGGTCCGACGAATCCAGGGAGCCGCTCGACGACTCGTCGAGCCCGGCCTTGGGTGGACTGCATAGTCATATTCGGCGTAAGGAGGAGCTGTGCAAGAAAGGAACACTATGAATTGCTCTGGTGTCCGAATACTTATGATCTTGCTAGGGGCTTGGCCATGTGCGGCCACTCCTCTTCGCCGTCGTCGGCGTTGGTGGAGTAGTCCGGAGGAAGGGTCTTCCCCTTCTTGGACCCTTCGGCCTCCCCAGTTGGGGCGGCCTTCCTTTTCTTCCCTCCTCCAGTTGGAGGGGGAGAGGTCTCTTCTTCTTCCTCCTCCTCGTCTTCATGGGAGGAGTGCGTCCTGGAGTCGTCGGATGATGAATCCGACACCTCCTGGTGCCGGGCACTCTTTCGAGTCCCCGTGGCGTTCTTCTTGGCCTTCTTCTCCGACACCACATAATGTGCCGGAACCAGCAGCTTCGCCAAGCGACCGTTCGCCCGGCCTTTGGGCAAAGGAGCCGGACAGTTGATCTGTCCGGACGTCTCCTGCCAATCCTGTCAAAGGTAAGGGAGCTTACATCCTGCATGGAGTCAAACTATGAAAAACTAGTACCCTGTAAAAGGTAAAAACAGCTTACCGCACGAGCGTGACACTGCATGCTGAATCCGCGATCCTCGGTAGCGGATGCGGGGGCCTCGGCGCCCTTGAAAAGCACCTTCCAGGCATCTTCGTACGTCGTGTCGAAGAGCCTGCTCAGAGTTCGGTGCCGCGCCGGGTCAAACTCCCACAGGTTGAAAGCCCGTTGTTGACACGGGAGGATCCGGCGGATGAGCATAACCTGGACTACGTTGACAAGTTTGAGCTTCTTGTCCACCAGGGTTTGGACGCATGTTTGGAGTCCGGCCAGCTCTCCTTTTTTACCCCATGACATGCCCGTCTATTTCCAGGAGGTGAGCCGCGTAGGGGGTCCGGATCAGAACTCAGGGGCTGCGACCCATTCAGGGTCGCGCGGCTCGGTGATGTAAAACCACCCCGATTGCCACCCCTTTAGGGTCTCCACGAAGGAGCCCTTGAGCCATAGGACGTTGGGCATCTTGCCCACCATGGAGCCTCCGCACTCTGCCTGGGTGCCGCGCACCACCTTCGGCTTGACATTGAAAGTCTTGAGCCATAAGCCGAAATGGGGGCGGATGCAGAAGAAAGCCTCGCACAGGACGATAAATGCCGAGATGTTGAGGACAAAGTTCGGGGCCAGATCGTGGAAATCCAGGCCATAGTAGAACATGAGCCCTCGGACAAATGGGTGGAGAGGGAAGCCCAGTCCGCGGAGGAAATGGGGGAGGAACACCACCCTCTCATGGGGCCTAGGGGTGGGGATGAGCTGCCCCTCTTCGGGAAGCCGGTGCGCAATGTCGTTAGACAAGTATCCGGCCTTCCTCAGTTTTTTGATGTGTCCCTCCGTGACGGAGGAGACCATCCACTTGCCTCCCGCTCCGGACATGGCTGGAGAAGGTTGAGGTGGGGTGTGCGGACTTGGGCACTGGAGCTCGAGTGCGCGGAAATGGATAGGCAAAGGAGGAAGAAGGCGTGGATGAAAAGGTGGATCCTTATCCCCTTATATGGGCGGACGCGACTATGCGTCCCCACCAGCCTGGTAAAACTCGCTTATCTCCCTAGTGCCGTAATCAATGGCGCGATTGGGTTACCCACGCCGTATTGATGAGAATCCCAGAATAAGGGGACACGATCTCTGCTTTGACAAGACGTGCCAAGGAAACCGCCTCGCTAAACGCACTAAGGTGGGACAGTAAAACGATTCGAATAAAGACTTGGTCATGGTGTGATGTCACGCTACGGAATATGTTAGCAGATTAGATTTGTGTAAATATTCTTCTCTCTATGGCAATATGTGGAAACTTATTTTGCAGAGCCGGACACTACCTTTGTGTTCAAAATCTTCTATGAAGTACTTGGAGGAGGAACCCGCCTTGCAATGCCGAAGACAATCTGCGCGCCGGACTCGTCGTCATTGAAGCCTGGTTCAGGGGCTACTGAGGGAGTCCTGGATTAGGGGGTGTCTGGATAGCCGGACTATACCTTCGGCCGGGCTCCTGGACTATGAAGATACAAGATTGAAGACTTCGTCCCGTGTCCGGAATGGACTTTCCTTGGCGTGGAAGGCAAGCTTGGCGATACGGATATGTAGATCTCCTACCATTGTAACCGACTCTGTATAACCCTAGACCTCTCTGGTGTCTATATAAACCGGAGGGTTTTAGTCCGTAGGGACATACAATCATATCATAGGCTATCTTCTAGGGTTTAGCCTCTCTGATCTCGCGGTAGATCTACTCTTGTACTACCCATATCATCAATATTAATCAAGCAAGACGTAGGGTTTTACCTCCGTCAAGAGGGCCCGAACCTGGGTAAAACATTGTGTCCCCTGCCTCCTGTTACCATCCGCCTAGACGCACTGTTCGGGACCCCCTACCCGAGATCCGCCGGTTTTGACACCGACACTGTCTTCCTCGGAAATATCAAGAATAACAAAGTCCATTAAAATAGTAACATTTGCAACCATAACAGGCACATCCTCACAAATACCGATAGGTATAGCAGTTGATTTATCGGCCATTTGCAAAGATATTTCAGTAGGTGTCAACTTATTCAAATCAAGTCTACGATATAAAGAGAGAGGCATAACACTAACACCGTCTCCAAGATCACATAAAGCAGTTTTAACATAGTTTCTTTTAATGGAGCATGGTATAGTTGGTACTCCAGGATCTCCTAGTTTCTTAGCTATTCCACCTTTAAAAGTATAATTGGCAAGCATGGTGGAAATTTTAGATTCCGGTATCTTTCTTTTATTTGTAACAATATCTTTCATATACTTAGCATAAGGATTCATTTTAAGCATATCAGTCAAACGCATACGCAAAATAAAGGGTCTAAGCATATCAGCAAAGCACTCAAAATCCTCATCATCCTTTTTCTTGGATGGTTTAGGAGGAAAAGGCATGGGTTTCTGAACCGATGGTTCTCTTTCTTTACTGTGATTCCTAGCAACAAAGTCTCTCTTATCATAACATTGATTCTTTGATTGTGGGTTATAAAGATCAACAACAGGTTCAATCTCTACATGATTGTTATTACTAGGTTGAACATCGACATGAACATCATCATTAACATTATCACTTGGTTCATATTCATTAACAGATTGTGTTTCAGCATCATAAATAGAAATATCATTAGGATTCTCAGGTGTGTCAGCAACAGGTTCACTAGAAGCATGCAAAGTCCTATCTTTTTTTCTTCTTAGAAGGACTAGGTGCATCAACATTAGTTCTCTGAGAATCTTGCTCAACTCTTTTAGGGTGGCCCTCAGGACATAGAGATTTCTGAGTCATTTTACCATCTCTAGTCACAACTCTAACAACATTTTCATTTTCCTTAGTATTCAATTCATTGAGCAAATCATCTTGTGCTTTAAGCACTTGTTCTACCTGAGTGGTAACCATAGAAGCATGTTTACTAATAATGTTAAGGTCACCTTTAACTCTAGACATATAATCATTCAAGTGTGCAATCATATAAGCATTACATTTCAATTGTCTAACAACATAAGCATTGAAGTTTTCTTGTTTAACAATAAAATTATCAAATTCATCCAAGCATTGGCTAGGAGACTTATTACGAGGAATATCCTCTTCATCAAATCTATAGAGAGAATTTACCTTTACTACCTGTGTCAGATTATTAAGATCATGTATTTCTTCAATAGGTGGTAAATTCTTAACATCTTCAGCTTTCATACCCTTTTCTTTCATAGATTTCTTTGCCTCTTGCATATCTTCAGGACTGAGAAATAGAATACCCCTTTTCTTCAGAGTTGGCTTAGGAGTTGGTTCAGGAAGTGTCCAATCATTATCAATACTCAATATATTATTCAATAGCAATTCAGCTTTCTCAATAGTTCTTTCCCTGAAAACACAAGAAGCACAACTATCCAGGTGGTCTCTGGAAGCATCGGTTAGTCCATTATAAAAGATATCAAGTATTTCATTTTTCTTGAGAGGATGATTAGGCAAAGCATTACGTAATAGGAGAAGCCTCCCCCAAGCTTGTGGGAGACTCTTTTCTTCAATTTGCACAAAATTATATATTTCCCTTATGGTAGCTTGTTTCTTATGAGCGGGGAAATATTAGCAGAGAATTAATAAATCATATCCCGGGGACTACCCAAACAACCAGGAGCAAGAGAATTAAACCATGTTTTAGCATCACCCTTTAATGAGAACGGAAATAACTTAAGGATATAGTAGTAATGAAATTTTTCCTCATGGGTGAATAGGGTGGCTATATCATTTAATTTAGCAAGATGTGCCACAACTGTTTCAGATTCATAGCCATAAAAAGGATCAGATTCAATCAAAGTAATTAACTCGGGATCAATAGAGAAATCATAATCCTTATCAGAAATACACATAGGTGAAGTAGCAAAAGCAGGTCATATTTCATTCTAGCATTCAAAGACCTTTCTTTCAGCTTAGCCAACAGTTTCTTAAGATCATATCTATCTTTGCAAGCTAAAAGATCTCTAGCAGTTTCTTCCTCCATGACATAACCCCCAGGCACATCAGGAAATTCATATCTAGGGGGGAATCTTCATCATCACTTTCATCAATATCATCAGTTTCAATAATTTCACTTTCTCTAACCCTAACAAGTTGTTCATTAAGAAATTCACCTAATGGAACAATATTATCAAGCATAGAAGTAGTTTCATCATAAGCATAATGCATAGCAGAAGTGGCATCATCATTAACATGCGACATATCAGAATCAATAGCAGGAGTAGGTGTCGCAAGTTTACTCAAAACAGAAGGTGAATCAAGTGCAGAGCTAGATGGCAGTTCCTTACCTCCCCTCGTAGCTGAGGGAAAAATCGTGGTTCTTTCATCTTTGAAGTTCCGCATAGTGATCAACAGATATAAATCCCAAGTGACTCAGAGAATAGAGCTATGCTCCCTGGCAACGGCGCCAGAAAATAGTCATGATAACCCACAAGTATAGGGGATCGCAATAGTTTTTGAGGGTAGAGTATTCAACCCAAATTTATTGATTCGACACAAGGGTAGCCAAAGAATATTCTCAAGTATTAGTAGTTGAGTTTTCAATTCGACTACACTTGAAAGACGTAATATCTGCCGCAAAGTATTCAGTAGCAAAGTAGTATGGAAGTAACGGTAACGGGGGCAAAAGTAACAGTAATAGTTTTTGTAGCAATCGTAACAGTG
The DNA here is from genome assembly GCF_056163025.1 of Triticum urartu. NCBI lineage: Eukaryota > Viridiplantae > Streptophyta > Magnoliopsida > Poales > Poaceae > Triticum > Triticum urartu. Next base: position 114,995,521 of record NC_141875.1, on the reverse strand, counting down.
GCAACAGGAAAGTAACTAAGCAAATATCAATATGTGAAAATCTCGTATGCAATGGATCAATGATGGATAATTATGTCAGATGCGATTCCTCATGCAACAGTTATAACATAGGGTGACACAGAACTAGCTCCAGTTCATCAATGTAATGTAGGCATGTATTCCGAATATATTCATACGTGCTTATGGGAAAGAACTTGCATGATATCTTTTGTCCTACCCTCCCGTGGTAGCGGGTCCTATTGTAAACTAAGGGATATTAAGGCCTCCTTTTAATAGAGTACCAGACCAAAGCATTAAGACTTAGTGGATACATGAACTCCTCAAACTACGGTCATCACCGGGAGTGGTCCCGATTATTTTCACTTCGGGGTTACCGGATCATAACACATAGTAGGTGACTATTGACTTGCAAAATAGGATCAAGAACTCACATATATTCAGGAAAACTTAATAGGTTTAGATCTGAAATCATGGCACTCGGGCCCTAGTGACAAGCATTAAGTATAGCAAAGTCATAGCAACATCAATCTTAGAACATAATGGATACTACGGATCAAACCCTAGCAAAACTAACTTGACTACATGATAAATCTCATCCAACCCATCATCGTCCAACAAGCCTACGATGGAATTACTCACGCACGGTGGTGAGCATCATGAAATTGGTGATGGAGGAAGGTTGATGATTACCATGGCGACGGATTCCCCTCTCCGGAGCCCCGAACGGACTCCAGATCAGCCCTCCCGATGAAGATTAGGGCTTGGCGGCGGCTCTGTATCATAAAATGTGATGAATCCGTCTCTCTGATTTTTTCTCCCCAACGTGAATATATAGAGTTGGAGTTGACATCGGTGGATCCTCAGGGGGCCCATGAGGCAGGGGGCGTGCCCCAGGGGGGCGCCCTGCACCCTCGTGGATAGGGTGTGGCCCCCCTTACACTAATTCTTTCACTAGTATTTTTTATAAATTCCAAAACATGTCTCCGTGAATTTTCAGGTCATTCCAAGAACTTTTATTTCTGCACAAAAATAACACCATGGCAATTCTGCTGAAAACAGCGTCAGTCCGGGTTAGTTCCATTCAAATCATGCAAGTTAGAGTCCAAAACAAGGTCAAAAGTGTTTGGAAAAGTAGATACGTTGGAGATGTATCATGATGCTACTGAAAATTATTATGAGAGGGGAACTTATGCTTTTACATATTGCAATAATATCAAGTTTCCTCTCTATGTGTTGAAAATCTTAAAGTTTTCTTGTTTTACCTTCCTATGCTAGTTGATTCTTGCTCCCATAAGTTGTTTGCTCATAAAATCCCTATGCATAGGAAGTGGGTTAGACTTAAATGTGCTTGCCATGTGCTTCGTGATGCTCTTGTTATGTTTCAGTCCTTATCTTTTATGCGAGCATCATTGAACTCATCATGCCTAGCTAAAATGCATTAAAGAAAAGTGCATGTTGGGAGACAAGCCAACACTTTTACCTACTGTTTTTTGTGTGTTCACATGATTAGGCTACTGTAGTAATCATGTTTTATTGCTTTCGTTTCAATAAAGTGGCAAGTAATACGTTTAGGATGGCTTACGGTGATAGTTGATTAGATCTTGCTGAAAAAAGAAACTTTTGCGCTCAGTAAAACAATTCTCATTTTTAACAGAAGCGTGATAAAATACTTATTCTTTCTGCGGAAGATTAATAGACAAATTACCCAGGCTTTTATATTTTGTCAGAATTTTCCGAGTATCAGAAGTATGGTTCGAGTACAGATTACTACAGACTGTTTTGTTTTTAACAGATTCTTTTTTCAATGCATAGTTTGCTTGTTTCTAATTTCCATGGCTTATATTGCTCAATATAAATTGTCGAGATGATATTCTACAGTATTAATTTTGTGGATAAAATTATGAATCTTGTCTTTGACAGTACCAAAGTGAAACGGTTTGCTCTTTACCATACTAATCTACCTCACGAAGTTCCGTTAAGTTTTGTGTGATTGAAGTTTTCAAGTTTTTGGTGAGATGTCGATATGAGGTGAATAAGGCGTGACAAGACCCTAAGCTTGGGGATGCCCAAGGCATCCCAGGGTGATATTCAAGGAAGATCCAAGAAACTAAGCTTCGGGATGCCCCGGAAGGCATCCCCTCTTTCGTCACCAACATTATCGGTAACCTCACTTGGAGCTATGTCTTCATTCGTCACATGATATGAATTTTACTTGGAGCGTCATCTTATTTTGTTATAATTTGCTTTCTTTTATTTAGAATAATGTTTTGCATCTTTTATTTCAATAAAAGTGGCAATGATAGCATTTGCCATGCTTATTTTGCAAGTAT